>NC_091234.1:9196741-9201741 GCF_040958095.1 Procambarus clarkii
AAGAGGTGGGGGTGGTGTAGCTCTGCTGGTAAGAAAAGGCTGGGATTTTGAGGAGATGGATATTCAGGGCTGTGAAGGTTTCAGTGACTACATAGCAGGTACTGTAACAAATGGAGGGAAAAAAATTATAGTCGCAGTCATATATAATCCACCACCAAATGACAGAAGACCTAGACAGGAATATGATAGAAACAACATGGCCACCATTAACATAATAGAAAGAGCAGCTTCTGTTGCTAGCAGGAATGGATCTGGACTACTAATTATGGGAGACTTCAACCATGGGAAGATAGATTGGAAGAACAGAGACCCGCATGGAGGACCAGAAACATGGAGAGCTAAGTTGCTGGACGTGGCAACAAGAAACTTTCTAAGCCAGCATACCAAAGAGCCAACAAGAATGAGAGGAGAAGATGAACCAGCAATGCTTGATTTGATATTTACCCTAAATGAATGGGATATAAGGGAAGTTAAGATGGAAGCGCCCTTGGGAATGAGTGACCACAGTGTATTGAACTTTGAGTACCTGGTAGAGCTAGGACTTATCTCCCCCCAAAAAGAACTAGGAATCAAAAGGCTGGCATACCGAAAGGGGAATTATGAACAGATGAGAAGTTTCCTAAGTGAAATACCTTGGGACACAGACCTCAGAGACAAGTCTGTACAGGGTATGATGGACTATGTTACCCAAAAGTGTCAGGAGGCAGTAAACAGGTTCATCCCGGCCCAAAGGGAAAAATCCGAGAAGCAACAGAAGAATCCATGGTATAATAGGGCATGTATGGAAGCGAAGAAACTGAACAAAAAGGCGTGGAGGAACTTCCGGAATAACAGAACACCAGAAAGCAGGGAGAGATACCAGAGAACCAGGAATGAGTACGTCAGGGTGAGAAGAGAAGCAGAGAAAAATTTTGAAAATGATATAGCAAACAAAGCCAAGACCGAACCAAAGCTACTCCACAGTCACATCAGAAGGAAAACAACAGTGAAAGAACAGGTATTGAAACTTAGAACAGGCGAGGACAGGTATACAGAGAATGACAGAGAGGTGTGTGAGGAACTCAACAAGAGGTTCCAGGAGGTCTTCACAATAGAACAGGGTGAGGTCACTGTGCTAGGAGAAAGGGAGGTAAACCAGGCGGCCTTGGAGGAGTTCAAAATTACGAGAGAGGAGGTCAAGAGACACCTGCTGGATCTGGATGTTAGAAAGGCGGTTGGTCCAGATGGGATCTCACCATGGGTACTGAAAGAGTGTGCAGAGGCACTTTGCTTGCCACTCTCCATAGTGTATAGTAAATCACTAGAGACGGGAGACCTACCAGAAATATGGAAGACGGCGAATGTGGTCCCAATATACAAAAAGGGCGACAGACAAGAGGCACTGAACTACAGGCCAGTGTCCTTGACTTGTATACCATGCAAGGTGATGGAGAAGATCGTGAGAAAAAACCTGGTAACACATCTGGAGAGAAGGGACTTCGTGACAAATCGCCAACATGGATTCAGGGAGGGTAAATCTTGCCTTACAGGCTTGATAGAATTCTACGATCAGGTGACACAGATTAAGCAAGAAAGAGAGGGCTGGGCGGACTGCATTTTCTTGGATTGTCGGAAAGCCTTTGACACAGTACCGCATAAGAGGCTGGTACATAAGCTGGAGAGACAGGCAGGTGTAGCTGGTAAGGTGCTCCAGTGGATAAGGGAGTATCTAAGCAATAGGAAGCAGAGAGTTACGGTGAGGGGTGAGTCCTCGGATTGGCGTGAAGTCACCAGTGGAGTCCCACAGGGCTCTGTACTCGGTCCTATCTTGTTTCTGATATATGTAAATGATCTCCCGGAGGGTATCGATTCATTTCTCTCAATGTTTGCGGACGATGCTAAAATTATGAGAAGGATTAAAACAGAAGAGGACTGTTTGAGGCTTCAAGAAGACCTAGACAAGCTGAAGGAATGGTCGAACAAATGGTTGTTAGAGTTTAACCCAACCAAATGTAATGTAATGAAGATAGGTGTAGGGAGCAGGAGGCCAGATACAAGGTATCATCTGGGAGAGGAAATTCTTCAGGAGTCAGAGAAGGAAAAAGACTTGGGGGTTGATATCACGCCAGACCTGTCTCCTGCAGCACATATCAAGCGGATAACATCAGCGGCATATGCCAGGCTGGCCAACATACGAACGGCATTCAGAAACTTGTGTAAAGAATCATTCAGAACTTTGTATACCACATATGTCAGGCCAATCCTGGAGTATGCAGCCCCAGCATGGAGTCCATATCTAGTCAAGGATAAGACTAAACTGGAAAAGGTTCAAAGGTTTGCCACCAGACTAGTACCCGAGCTGAGAGGTATGAGCTACGAGGAGAGACTACGGGAATTAAACCTCACTTCGCTGGAAGACAGAAGAGTTCGGGGGGACATGATCACCACATTCAAGATTCTGAAGGGGATTGATAGGGTAGATAAAGACACTCTATTTAACACAAGGGGAACACGCACAAGGGGACACAGGTGGAAACTGAGTGCCCAAATGAGCCACAGAGATATTAGAAAGAACTTTTTTAGTGTCAGAGTGGTTGACAAATGGAATGCATTAGGGGGTGATGTGGTGGAGGCTCACTCCATACACAGTTTCAAGTGTAGATATGACAGAGCCCGATAGGCTCAGGAATCTGTACACCTGTTGATTGACGGTTGAGAGGCGGGACCAAAGAGCCAGAGCTCAACCCCCGCAAACACAACTAGGTGAGTACAACTAGGTGAGTACACACACACACACACTTTGTAACACAGCACCAACATGGATTCAGGGATGGCAGGTCCTGCCTCACAGTGTTACTTGAATTCTACGACCAGGCAACAAAAATAAGGCAAGAAAGAGAAGGGTGGCAGAAAGCATATTTTTGGATTGTCAGAAAATCTTTGATACAGTGCCACACAAGAGGCTAGTGAAAAAGCAGGAGATGCAGGCTGGAATGAAAGGGAAGTTACTCCGTTGGATACAGGAGTACCTAAGCAACAAGAGACAACGAGTCAGTGTGAGGGGTGAGGCCTCAGATTGGCGAGACGTTACGAGTGGAGTCCCGCAGGGGTCAGTCCTTGGACCTATACTGTTTCTGATATATGTAAATGATCTCCCAAAGGGTATATAATCGTATCTCTCAATGTTTGCCGTTGATGCAAAAATTATGAGGACGATAGTAGGAGGCTACAAGATGACCTAGAGAGACTGAATGAATGGTCCAACAAATGGCTGTTGAAGTTCAACCCGAGTAAATGCAAAGTAATGAAACTAGGCAGTGGAAACAGAAGGCCAGACAGAGGAAGCAGAATATGAGATGAAGTACTTAATGAAACAGACAGAGAGAAAAATCTTGGAGTTGATATCACACCAAACCTGTCTCCTGAAGCACACATAAAAAGAATAACGTCTGTGGCATATGCGAGGCTAGCTAACAACAGAACAGAGTTCAGGAACCTGTGTAAGGAATCATTCAGAATCTTGTACACAACATATGTAAGACGAATCCTGGAGTATGCGGCTCAAGCATGGAGTCAGTATCTTGTCAAGCACAAGACGAAGCTGGAAAAAGTCCAAAGGTATGCCACTAGATTAGGCCCAGAACTAAGAGGCATGAGTTACGAGGAAAGGCTGCGGGAAATGCACCTTACGACACTGGAAGACAGAAGAGTAAAGGGATACATGATCACAACCTACAAAATCCTCAGAGGAATCGACTGGGTTAACAAGGATAAACTATTCAACACTGGTGGGACGCGAACATGGAGACACAGGTGGAAACTGAGTACCCACATGAGCCACAGAGACGTTAGAAGGAACTTTTTCAGTGTCAGAGTAGTTAACGGATAGAATGCATTAGGCAGTGATGTGGTGGAGGCTGACTCCATACACAGTTTCAAATGTAGATATGATAGAGCCCAGTAGGCTCAGGAATCTGTACACCAGTTGATTGACAGTTGAGAGGCGGGACCAAAGAGCCAGAGCTCATCTCCCGCAAACACAACTAGGTGAGTACAACTAGGTGAGTACAACTAGGTGAGTACACACACACACACACACACACACACACACACACACACACACACACACACACACACACACACACACACACACACACACACACACACACACACACACACACACACACACACACACACACACACACACACACACACACACACACACACACACACACACACACACACACACACACACACACTTTGTAACACAGCACCAACATGGATTCAGGGATGGCAGGTCCTGCCTCACAGTGTTACTTGAATTCTACGACCAGGCAACAAAAATAAGGCAAGAAAGAGAAGGGTGGCAGAAAGCATATTTTTGGATTGTCAGAAAAAACTTTGATACAGTGCCACACAAGAGGCTAGTGAAAAAGCAGGAGATACAGGCTGGAGTGAAAGGGAAGTTACTCCATTGGATACAGGAGTACCTAAGCAACAAGAGACAACGAGTCAGTGTGAGGGGTGAGGCCTCAGATTGGCGAGACGTTACGAGTGGAGTCCCGCAGGGGTCAGTCCTTGGACCTATACTGTTTCTGATATATGTAAATGATCTCCCAAAGGGTATAGAATCGTTTCTCTCAATGTTTGCCGTTGATGCAAAAATTATGAGGATTGAAACTGAGGACGATAGTAGGAGGCTACAAGATGACCTAGAGAGACTGAATGAATGGTCCAACAAATGGCTGTTGAAGTTCAACCCGAGTAAATGCAAAGTAATGAAACTAGGCAGTGGAAACAGGAGGCCAGACAGAGGAAGCAGAATATGAGATGAAGTACTTAATGAAACAGACAGAGAGAAAAATCTTGGAGTTGATATCACACCAAACCTGTCTCCTGAAGCACACATAAAAAGAATAACGTCTGTGGCATATGCGAGGCTAGCTAACAACAGAACAGCGTTCAGGAACCTGTGTAAGGAATCATTCAGAATCTTGTACACAACATATGTATGACGAATC
>NC_091234.1:9209241-9211741 GCF_040958095.1 Procambarus clarkii
AACATGGATTCAGGGATGGCAGGTCCTGCCTCACAGTGTTACTTGAATTCTACGACCAGGCAACAAAAATAAGGCAAGAAAGAGAAGGGTGGCAGAAAGCATATTTTTGGATTGTCAGAAAATCTTTGATACAGTGCCACACAAGAGGCTAGTGAAAAAGCAGGAGATGCAGGCTGGAGTGAAAGGGAAGTTACTCCGTTGGATACAGGAGTACCTAAGCAACAAGAGACAACGAGTCAGTGTGAGGGGTGAGGCCTCAGATTGGCGAGACGTTACGAGTGGAGTCCCGCAGGGGTCAGTCCTTGGACCTATACTGTTTCTGATATATGTAAATGATCTCCCAAAGGGTATAGAATCGTTTCTCTCAATGTTTGCCGTTGATGCAAAAATTATGAGGATTGAAACTGAGGACGATAGTAGGAGGCTACAAGATGACCTAGAGAGACTGAATGAATGGTCCAACAAATGGCTGTTGAAGTTCAACCCGAGTAAATGCAAAGTAATGAAACTAGGCAGTGGAAACAGGAGGCCAGACAGAGGAAGCAGAATATGAGATGAAGTACTTAATGAAACAGACAGAGAGAAAAATCTTGGAGTTGATATCACACCAAACCTGTCTCCTGAAGCCCACGTAAAAAGAATAACGTCTGCGGCATATGCGAGGCTAGCTAACATCAGAACAGCGTTCAGGAATCTGTGTAAGGAATCATTCAGAATCTTGTACACCACATATGTAAGACCAATCCTGGAGTATGCGGCCCCAGCATGGAGCCCGTATCTTGTCAAGCACAAGACGAAGCTGGAAAAAGTACAAAGGTATGCCACTAGGCTAGTCCCAGAACTAAGAGGCATGAGTTACGAGAAAAGGCTGCGGGGAATGCACCTTACGACACTGGAAGACAGAATAGTAAGGGAAGACATGATCACAACCTACAAAATCCTCAGAGGAATCGACCGGGTAAACAAGGATAAACTATTCAACACTGGTATGACGCGAACAAGGGGACACAGGTGGAAACTGAGTGCCCAAATGAGCCATAGAGACGTTAGAAGGAACTTGTTCAGTGTCAGAGTGGTTGACAAATGGAATGCATTAGGAAGTGATGTGGTGGAGGCTGACTCCATACACAGTTTCAAGTGTACATATGACAGAGCCCGATAGGCTCAGTAATCTGTACACCTGTTGATTGACGGTTGAGAGGCGGGACCAAAGAGCCAGAGCTCAACCCCCGCAAACACAACTAGGTGAGTACAACTAGGTGAGTACAAACACACACACACACACACACACAAACACACACACACACACACACACACACACACACACACACACACACACACACACACACACACACACACACACACACACACACACACACACACACTTTGTAACACAGCACCAACATGGATTCAGGGATGGCAGGTCCTGCCTCACAGTGTTACTTGAATTCTACGATCAGGCAACAAAAATAAGGCAAGAAAGAGAAGGGTGGCAGAAAGCATATTTTTGGATTGTCAGAAAATCTTTGATACAGTGCCACACAAGAGGCTAGTGAAAAAGCAGGAGATGCAGGCTGGAGTGAAAGGGAAGTTACTCCGTTGGATACAGGAGTACCTAAGCAACAAGAGACAACGAGTCAGTGTGAGGGGTGAGGCCTCAGATTGGCGAGACGTTACGAGTGGAGTCCCGCAGGGGTCAGTCCTTGGACCTATACTGTTTCTGATATATGTAAATGATCTCCCAAAGGGTATAGAATCGTTTCTCTCAATGTTTGCCGTTGATGCAAAAATTATGAGGATTGAAACTGAGGACGATAGTAGGAGGCTACAAGATGACCTAGAGAGACTGAATGAATGGTCCAACATATGGCTGTTGAAGTTCAACCCGAGTAAATGCAAAGTAATGAAACTAGGCAGTGGAAACAGGAGGCCAGACAGAGGAAGCAGAATATGAGATGAAGTACTTAATGAAACAGACAGAGAGAAAAATCTTGGAGTTGATATCACACCAAACCTGTCTCCTGAAGCACACATAAAAAGAATAACGTCTGTGGCATATGCGAGGCTAGCTAACAACAGAACAGCGTTCAGGAACCTGTGTAAGGAATCATTCAGAATCTTGTACACAACATATGTAAGACGAATCCTGGAGTATGCGGCTCAAGCATGGAGTCAGTATCTTGTCAAGCACAAGACGAAGCTGGAAAAAGTCCAAAGGTATGCCACTAGATTAGGCCCAGAACTAAGAGGCATGAGTTACGAGGAAAGGCTGCGGGAAATGCACCTTACGACACTGGAAGACAGAAGAGTAAAGGGAGACATGATCACAACCTACAAAATCCTCAGAGGAATCGACCGGGTTAACAAGGATAAACTATTCAACACTGGTGGGACGCGAACATGGAGACACAGGTGGAAACTGAGTACCCACATGAGCCACAGAGACGTTAGAAGGAACTTTTTCAGTGTCAGAGTAGTTAACGGATAGAATGCATTAGGC
>NC_091234.1:9217095-9267095 GCF_040958095.1 Procambarus clarkii
TTGGGAGATGGTGGTCTTTGGTGTGTATATAATACTCCGAAATTACCATCTCTTTAAGGGTCTGAGCGGTGGTGCAGTGGGTTAAAAGGCGTACCTGTTATGCCAGTTGCTGGAAGGCTTCTGTGCTGGCTAGGGTTCGAGTCTCCTGGTAGGGAAAGTGTTCTAAAGTTGTATAACTTCACTCTCGTGTTTAAGAGAGTTGTGCATCAAGCATAGACACAGTGTTCTCCCATATTAACAGGGACTTGATGAAAAACGTAAAAATGACCCCTCACTTTCTCTAGTGCTCTTGGGAGATGGTGGTCTTTGGTGTGTATATATACTCCGAAATTACCATCTCTTTTAAGGGTCTGAGCGGTGGTGCAGTGGGTTAAGAGCGTACCTGTTATGCCAGTTGCTGGAAGGCTTCTGTGCTGGCTAGGGTTCGAGTCTCCTGGTGGGAAAGTGTTCTAAAGTTGTATAACTTCACTCTCGTGTTTAGGAGAGTTGTGCATCAAGAATAGACACAGTGTTCTCCCATATTAACAGGGACTTGATGAAAAACGTAAAAATGACCCCTCACTTGCTCTAGTGCTCTTGGGAGATGGTGGTCTTTGGTGTGTATAAATACTCCGAAATTACCATCTCTTTCAAGGGTCTGAGCTGTGGTGCAGTGGGTTAAAGGCATACCTGGTCTGCCAGTTGCTGGAAGGCATTTGTGCTGGCTAGGGTTCGAGTCTCCTGGTGGGAAAGTGTTCTAAGGTTGTATAACTTCACTCTCGTGTTTAGGAGAGTTGTGCATCAAGCATAGACACAGTGTTCTCCCATATTAACAGGGACTTGATGAAAAACGTAAAAATGACCCCTCACTTTCTCTAGTGCTCTTGGGAGATGGTGGTCTTTGGTGTGTATATATACTCCGAAATTACCATCTCTTTTAAGGGTCTGAGCGGTGGTGCAGTGGGTTAAAAGCGTACCTGTTATGCCAGTTGCTGGAAGGCTTCTGTGCTGGCTAGGGTTCGAGTCTCCTGGTGGGAAAGTGTTCTAAAGTTGTATAACTTCACTCTCGTGTTTAGGAGAGTTGTGCATCAAGAATAGACACAGTGTTCTCCCATATTAACAGGGACTTGATGAAAAACATAAAAATGACCCCTCACTTGCTCCAGTGCTCTTGGGAGATGGTGGTCTTTAGTGTGTGTATAAATACTCCGAAATTACCATCTCTTTTAAGGGTCTGAGCTGTGGTGCAGTCGGTTAAAGGCATACCTGGTCTGCCAGTTGCTGGAAGGCATCTGTGCTGGCTAGGGTTTGAGTCTCCTGGTGGGATAGTGTTCTAAAGTTGTATAACTTCACTCTCATGTTTAGTAGAGTTGTGCATCAAGCATAGACACAGTGTTCTCCCATATTAGCAGGGACTTGATGAAAAACATAAAAATGACCTCTCACTTGCTCTAGTGCTCTTGGGAGACGGTGGTCTTTGGTGTGTATAAAAACTCCGAAATTACCATCTCTTTTAAGGGTCTGAGCGGTGGTGCAGTGGGTTAAAGGCGTAACTGTTATGCAAGTTGCTGGAAGGCTTCTGTGCTGGCTAGGGTTCGAGTCTCCTGGTGGGAAAGTATTCTAAAGTTGTAAACCTTCACTCTCGTGTTTAGGAGAATTGTGCATTAAGCATAGACACAGTGTTCTCCCATATTAACAGGGACTTGATGAAAAACGTAAAAATGACCCCTCACTTGCTCTAGTGCTCTTGGGAGATGGTGGTCTTTTGTGTGTATAAATACTCCGAAATTACCACCTCTTTTAAGGGTCTGAGCGGTGGTGCAGTGGGTTAAAGGCTTAACTGTTATGCCAGTTGCTGGAAGGCTTCTGTGCTGGCTAGGGTTCGAGTCTCCTGGTGGGAAAGTGTTCTAAAGTTGTATAACTTCACTCTCGTGTTTAGGAGAGTTGTGCATCAAGCATAGACACAGTGTTCTCCCATATTAACAGGGACTTGACGAAAAACGTAAAAATGACCCCTCACTTGCTCTAGGGCTCTTGGGAGATGGTGGTCTTTGGTGTGTATAAATACTCCGAAATTACCATCTCTTTTTCGGGTCTGAGCGGTTGTGCAGTGGGTTAAAGGCGTCCCTGTTATGCCAGTTGCTGGAAGGCTTCTGTGCTGGCTAGGGTTCGAGTCTCCTGGTGGGAAAGTGTTCTAAAGTTATATAACTTCACTCTCGTGTTTAGGAGAGTTGTGCTTCAAGCATTGACACAGTGTTCTCCCATACTAACAGGGACTTGATGAAAAACGTAAAAATGACCTCTCACTTGCTTTAGTGCTCTTGGGAGATGGTGGTCTTTGGTGTGTATAAATACTCCGAAATTACCATCTCCTATAAGGGTCTGAGCGGTGGTGCAGTGGGTTAAAGGCGTACCTGTTATGCCAGTTGCTGGAAGGCTTCTGTGCTGGCTTGGGTTCGAGTCTCTTGGTAGGAAAGTGTTCTAAAGTTGTATAACTTCACTCTCGTGTTTAGGAGAGTTGTGCATCAAGAATAGACACAGTGTTCTCCCATATTAACAGGGACTTGATGAAAAACGTATAAATGACCCCTCACTTTCTCTAGTGCTCTTGGGAGATGGTGGTCTTTGGTGTGTATATATACTCCGAAATTACCATCTCTTTTAAGGGTCTGAGCGGTGGTGCAGTGGGTTAAAAGCGTACCTGTTATGCCAGTTGCTGGAAGGCTTCTGTGCTGGCTAGGGTTCGAGTCTCCTGGTGGGAAAGTGTTCTAAAGTTGTATAACTTCACTCTCGTGTTTAAGAGAGTTGTGCATCAAGCATAGACACAGTGTTCTCCCATATTAACAGGGACTTGATGAAAAACGTAAAAATGACCCCTCACTTTCTCTAGTGCTCTTGGGAGATGGTGGTCTTTGGTGTGTATATATACTCCGAAATTACCATCTCTTTTAAGGGTCTGATCGGTGGTGCAGTGGGTTAAGAGCGTACCTGTTATGCCAGTTGCTGGAAGGCTTCTGTGCTGGCTAGGGTTCGAGTCTCCTGGTGGGAAAGTGTTCTAAAGTTGTATAACTTCACTCTCGTGTTTAGGAGAGTTGTGCATCAAGCATACACACAGTGTTCTCTTATATTAACAGGGACTTGATGAAAAACGTAAAAATGACCCCTCACTTGCTCTAGTGCTCTTGGGAGATGGTGGTCTTTGGTGTGTATAAATACTCCGAAATTACCATCTCTTTCAAGGGTCTGAGCTGTGGTGCAGTGGGTTAAAGGCATACCTGGTCTGCCAGTTGCTGGAAGGCATTTGTGCTGGCTAGGGTTTGAGTCTCCTGGTGGGATAGTGTTCTAAAGTTGAATAACTTCACTCTCGTGTTTAGGAGAGTTGTGCATCAAGCATAGACACAGTGTTCTCCCATATTAGCAGGGACTTGATGAAAAACGTAAAAATGACCCCTCATTTGCTCTAGTTCTCTTGGGAGATGATGGTCTTTGGTGTGTATAAATACTCCGAAATTACCATCTCTTTTAAGGGTCTGAGCGGTGGTGCAGTGGGTTAAAAGCGTAACTGTTATGCAAGTTGCTGGAAGGCTTCTGTGCTGGCTAGGGTTCGAGTCTCCTGGTGGGAAAGTGTTATAAAGTTGTAAACCTTCACTCTCGTGTTTAGGAGAATTGTGCATTAAGCATAGACACAGTGTTCTCCCATATTAACAGGGACTTGATGAAAAACGTAAAAATGACCCCACACTTGCTCTAGTGCTCTTGGGAGATGGTGGTCTTTGGTGTGTATAAATACTCCGAAATTACCATCTCTTTTAAGGGTCTGAGCGGTGGTGCAGTGGGTTAAAGGCGTAACTGTTATGCCAGTTGCTGGAAGGCTTCTGTGCTGGCTAGGGTTCGAGTCTCCTGGTGGGAAAGTGTTCTAAAGTTGTATAACTTCACTCTCGTGTTTAGGAGAGTTGTGCATCAAGCATAGACACAGTGTTCTCCCATATTAACAGGGACTTGACGAAAAACGTAAAAATGACCCCTCACTTGCTCTAGGGCTCTTGGGAGATGGTGGTCTTTGGTGTGTATAAATACTCCGAAATTACCATCTCTTTTTCGGGTCTGAGCGGTTGTGCAGTGGGTTAAAGGCGTCCCTGTTATGCCAGTTGCTGGAAGGCTTCTGTGCTGGCTAGGGTTCGAGTCTCCTGGTGGGAAAGTGTTCTAAAGTTATATAACTTCACTCTCGTGTTTTGGAGAGTTGTGCATCAAGAATAGACACAGTGTTCTCCCATATTAACAGGGACTTGATGAAAAACGTAAAAATTACCCCTCACTTTCTCTAGTGCTCTTGGGAGATGGTGGTCTTTGGTGTGTATATATACTCCGAAATTAGCCATCTCTTTTAAGGGTCTGAGCGGTGGTGCAGTGGGTTAAAAGGCGTACCTGTTATGCCAGTTGCTGGAAGGCTTCTGTGCTGGCTAGGGTTCGAGTCTCCTGGTGGGAAAGTGTTCTAAAGTTGTATAACTTCACTCTCGTGTTTAGGAGAGTTGTGCATCAAGCATAGACACAGTGTTCTCCCATATTAGCAGGGACTTGATGAAAAACGTAAAAATGACCTCTCACTTGCTCTAGTGCTCTTGGGAGACGGTGGTCTTTGGTGTGTATAAATACTCCGAAATTACTATCTCTTTTAAGGGTCTGAGCAGTGGTGCAGTGGGTTAAAAGCGTAACTGTTATGCAAGTTGCTGGAAGGCTTCTGTGCTGGCTAGGGTTCGAGTCTCCTGGTGGGAAAGTAGTTCTAAAGTTGTATAACCTTCACTCTCGTGTTTAGGAGAAGTTGTGCATCAAGCATAGACACAGTGTTCTCCCATATTAACAGGGACTTGATGAAAAACGTAAAAATGACCCCTCACTTGCTCTAGTGCTCTTGGGAGATGGTGGTCTTTGGTGTGTATAAATACTCCGAAATTACCATCTCTTTTAAGGGTCTGAGCGGTTGGTGCAGTGGGTTAAAGGCGTACCTGTTATGCCAGTTGCTGGAAGGCTTCTGTGCTGGCTAGGGTTCGAGTCTCCTGGTGGGAAAGTGTTCTAAAGTTGTATAACTTCACTCTCGTGTTTAGGAGAGTTGTGCATCAAGCATAGACACAGTGTTCTCCCATATTAACAGGGACTTGATGAAAAACGTAAAAATGACCCCTCACTTGCTCTAGTGCTCTTGGGAGATGGTGGTCTTTGGTGTGTATAAATACTCCGAAATTACCATCTCTTTCAAGGGTCTGAGCGGTGGTGCAGTGGGTTAAAGGCGTACCTGTTATGCCAGTTGCTGGAAGGCTTCTGTGCTGGCTAGGGTTTCGAGTCTCCTGGTGGGAAAGTGTTCTAAAGTTGATATAACTTCACTCTCGTGTTTAGGAGAGTTGTGCATCAAGCATAGACACAGTGTTCTCCCATATTAACAGGGACTTGATGAAAAACGTAAAAATGACCCCTCACTTTGCTCTAGTGCTCTTGGGAGATGGTGGTCTTTGGTGTGTATAAATACTCCGAAATTACCATCTCTTTAAGGGTCTGAGCGGTGGTGCAGTGGGTTAAAGCGTAACTGTTATGCAAGTTGCTGGAAGGCTTCTGTGCTGGCTAGGGTTCGAGTCTCCTGGTGGGAAAGTGTTCTAAAGTTGTATAACCTTCACTCTCGTGTTTAGGAGAGTTGTGCATCAAGCATAGACACAGTGTTCTCCCATATTAACAGGGACTTGATGAAAAACGTAAAAATGACCCCTCACTTGCTCTAGTGCTCTTGGGAGATGGTGGTCTTTGGTGTGTATAAATACTCCGAAATTACCATCTCTTTTAAGGGTCTGAGCGGTGGTGCAGTGGGTTAAAGGCGTAACTGTTATGCCAGTTGCTGGAAGGCTTCTGTGCTGGCTAGGGTTCGAGTCTCCTGGTGGGAAAGTGTTCTAAAGTTGTATAACTTCACTCTCGTGTTTAGGAGAGTTGTGCATCAAGCATAGACACAGTGTTCTCCCATATTAACAGGGACTTGATGAAAAACGTAAAAATGACCCCTCACTTGCTCTAGTGCTCTTGGGAGATGGTGGTCTTTGGTGTGTATAAATACTCCGAAATTACCATCTCTTTTAAGGGTCTGAGCGGTTGTGCAGTGGGTTAAAGGCGTACCTGTTATGCCAGTTGCTGGAAGGCTTCTGTGCTGGCTAGGGTTCGAGTCTCCTGGTGGGAAAGTGTTCTAAAGTTGTATAACTTCACTCTCGTGTTTAGGAGAGTTGTGCATCAAGAATAGACACAGTGTTCTCCCATATTAACAGGGACTTGATGAAAAACGTAAAAATGACCCCTCACTTTCTCTAGTGCTCTTGGGAGATGGTGGTCTTTGGTGTGTATATATACTCCGAAATTACCATCTCTTTTAAGGGTCTGAGCGGTGGTGCAGTGGGTTAAAAGCGTACCTGTTATGCCAGTTGCTGGAAGGCTTCTGTGCTGGCTAGGGTTCGAGTCTCCTGGTGGGAAAGTGTTCTAAAGTTGTATAACTTCACTCTCGTGTTTAGGAGAGTTGTGCATCAAGCATAGACACAGTGTTCTCCCATATTAGCAGGGACTTGATGAAAAACGTAAAAATGACCTCTCACTTGCTCTAGTGCTCTTGGGAGACTGGTGGTCTTTGGTGTGTATAAATACTCCGAAATTACCTATCTCTTTTAAGGGTCTGAGCAGTGGTGCAGTGGGTTAAAGGCGTAACTGTTATGCAAGTTGCTGGAAGGCTTCTGTGCTGGCTAGGGTTCGAGTCTCCTGGTGGGAAAGTATTCTAAAGTTGTAAACCTTCACTCTCGTGTTTAGGAGAATTGTGCATTAAGCATAGACACAGTGTTCTCCCATATTAACAGGGACTTGATGAAAAACGTAAAAATGACCCCTCACTTGCTCTAGTGCTCTTGGGAGATGGTGGTCTTTGGTGTGTATAAATACTCCGAAATTACCATCTCTTTTAAGGGTCTGAGCGTTGGTGCAGTGGGTTAAAGGCGTAACTGTTATGCCAGTTGCTGGAAGGCTTCTGTGCTGGCTAGGGTTCGAGTCTCCTGGTGGGAAAGTGTTCTAAAGTTGTATAACTTTCACTCTCGTGTTTAGGAGAGTTGTGCATCAAGCATAGACACAGTGTTCTCCCATATTAACAGGGACTTGACGAAAAACGTAAAAATGACCCCTCACTTGCTCTAGGGCTCTTAGGAGATGGTGGTCTTTGGTGTGTATAAATACTCCGAAATTACAATCTCTTTTTCGGGTCTGAGCGGTTGTGCAGTGGGTTAAAGGCGTCCCTGTTATGCCAGTTGCTGGAAGGCTTCTGTGCTGGCTAGGGTTCGAGTCTCCTGGTGGGAAAGTGTTCTAAAGTTATATAACTTCACTCTCGTGTTTAGGAGAGTTGTGCATCAAGCATTGACACAGTGTTCTCCCATACTAACAGGGACTTGATGAAAAACGTAAAAATGACCTCTCACTTGCTTTAGTGCTCTTGGGAGATGGTGGTCTTTGGTGTGTATAAATACTCCGAAATTACCATCTCCTATAAGGGTCTGAGCGGTGGTGCAGTGGGTTAAAGGCGTACCTGTTATGCCAGTTGCTGGAAGGCTTCTGTGCTGGCTTGGGTTCGAGTCTCTTGGTAGGAAAGTGTTCTAAAGTTGTATAACTTCACTCTCGTGTTTAGGAGAGTTGTGCATCAAGAATAGACACAGTGTTCTCCCATATTAACAGGGACTTGATGAAAAACGTAAAAATGACCCCTCACTTTCTCTAGTGCTCTTGGGAGATGGTGGTCTTTGATGTGTATATATACTCCGAAATTACCATCTCTTTTAAGGGTCTGAGCGGTGGTGCAGTGGGTTAAAAGCGTACCTGTTATGCCAGTTGCTGGAAGGCTTCTGTGCTGGCTAGGGTTCGAGTCTCCTGGTGGGAAAGTGTTCTAAAGTTGTATAACTTCACTCTCGTGTTTAGGAGAGTTGTGCATCAAGAATAGACACAGTGTTCTCCCATATTAACAGGGACTTGATGAAAAACGTAAAAATGACCCCTCACTTGCTCTAGTGCTCTTGGGAGATGGTGGTCTTTGGTGTGTATAAATACTCCGAAATTACCATCACCTTATAAGGGTCTGAGCGGTGGTGCAGTGGGTTAAAGGCATACCTGGTCTGCCAGTTGCTGGAAGGCATCTGTGCTGGCTAGGGTTTGAGTCTCCTGGTGGGAAAGTATTCTAAAGTTGTATAACCTTCACTCTCGTGTTTAGGAGAATTGTGCATTAATCATAGACACAGTGTTCTCCCATATTAACAGGGACTTGATGAAAAACGTAAAAATGACCTCTCACTTGCTTTAGTGCTCTTGGGAGATGGTGGTCTTTGGTGTGTATAAATACTCCGAAATTACCATCTCCTATAAGGGTCTGAGCGGTGGTGCAGTGGGTTAAAGGCGTACCTGTTATGCCAGTTGCTGGAAGGCTTCTGTGCTGGCTAGGGTTCGAGTCTCCTGGTGGGAAAGTGTTCTAAAGTTGTATAATTTCACTCTCGTGTTTAGGAGAGTTGTGCATCAAGCATAGACACAGTGTTCTCCCATATTAACAGGGACTTGACGAAAAACGTAAAAATGACCCCTCACTTGCTCTAGGGCTCTTAGGAGATGGTGGTCTTTGGTGTGTATAAATACTCCGAAATTACCATCTCTTTTAGGGTCTGAGCGGTTGTGCAGTGGGTTAAAGGCGTACCTGTTATGCCAGTTGCTGGAAGGCTTCTGTGCTGGCTAGGGTTCGAGTCTCCTGGTGGGAAAGTGTTCTAAAGTTATATAACTTCACTCTCGTGTTTAGGAGAGTTGTGCATCAAGCATTAGACACAGTGTTCTCCCATACTAACAGGGACTTGATGAAAAACGTAAAAATGACCTCTCACTTGCTTTAGTGCTCTTGGGAGATGGTGGTCTTTGGTGTGTATAAATACTCCGAAATTACCATCTCCTATAAGGGTCTGAGCGGTGGTGCAGTGGGTTAAAGGCGTACCTGTTATGCCAGTTGCTGGAAGGCTTCTGTGCTGGCTAGGGTTCGAGTCTCTTGGTAGGAAAGTGTTCTAAAGTTGTATAACTTCACTCTCGTGTTTAGGAGAGTTGTGCATCAAGAATAGACACAGTGTTATCCCATATTAACAGGGACTTGATGAAAAACGTAAAAATGACCCCTCACTTTCTCTAGTGCTCTTGGGAGATGGTGGTCTTTGGTGTGTATATATACTCCGAAATTACCATCTCTTTTAAGGGTCTGAGCGGTGGTGCAGTGGGTTAAAGCGTACCTGTTATGCCAGTTGCTGGAAGGCTTCTGTGCTGGCTAGGGTTCGAGTCTCCTGGTGGGAAAGTGTTCTAAAGTTGTATAACTTCACTCTCGTGTTTAGGAGAGTTGTGCATCAAGAATAGACACAGTGTTCTCCCATATTAACAGGGACTTGATGAAAAACGTAAAAATGACCCCTCACTTGCTCTAGTGCTCTTGGGAGATGGTGGTCTTTGGTGTGTATAAATACTCCGAAATTACCATCTCTTTTAAGGGTCTGAGCTGTGGTGCAGTGGGTTAAAGGCATACCTGGTCTGCCAGTTGTTGGAAGGCATCTGTGCTGGCTATGGTTTGAGTCTCCTGGTGGGATAGTGTTCTAAAGTTGTATAACTTCACTCTCGTGTTTAGGAGAGTTGTGCATCAAGCATAGACACAGTGTTCTCCCATATTAGCAGGGACTTGATGAAAAACGTAAAAATGACCTCTCACTTGCTCTAGTGCTCTTGGGAGACGGTGGTCTTTGGTGTGTATAAAAACTCCGAAATTACCATCTCTTTTAAGGGTCTGAATGGTGGTGCAGTGGGTTAAAGGCGTAACTGTTATGCAAGTTGCTGGAAGGCTTCTGTGCTGGCTGGGGTTTGAGTCTCCTGGTGGGAAAGTATTCTAAAGTTGTAAACCTTCACTCTCGTGTTTAGGAGAATTGTGCATTAAGCATAGACACAGTGTTCTCCCATATTAACAGGGACTTGATGAAAAACGTAAAAATGACCCCACACTTGCTCTAGTGCTCTTGGGAGATGGTGGTCTTTGGTGTGTATAAATACTCCGAAATTACCATCTCTTTTAAGGGTCTGAGCGGTGGTGCAGTGGGTTAAAGGCGTAACTGTTATGCCAGTTGCTGGAAGGCTTCTGTGCTGGCTAGGGTTCGAGTCTCCTGGTGGGAAAGTGTTCTAAAGTTGTATAACTTCACTCTCGTGTTTAGGAGAGTTGTGCATCAAGCATAGACACAGTGTTCTCCCATATTAACAGGGACTTGACGAAAAACGTAAAAATGACCCCTCACTTGCTCTAGGGCTCTTGGGAGATGGTGGTCTTTGGTGTGTATAAATACTCCGAAATTACCATCTCTTTTTCGGGTCTGAGCGGTTGTGCAGTGGGTTAAAGGCGTCCCTGTTATGCCAGTTGCTGGAAGGCTTCTGTGCTGGCTAGGGTTCGAGTCTCCTGGTGGGAAAGTGTTCTAAAGTTATATAACTTCACTCTCGTGTTTAGGAGAGTTGTGCATCAAGAATAGACAGTGTTCTCCCATATTAACAGGGACTTGATGAAAAACGTAAAAATTACCCCTCACTTTCTCTAGTGCTCTTGGGAGATGGTGGTCTTTGGTGTGTATATATACTCCGAAATTGCCATCTCTTTTAAGGGTCTGAGCGGTGGTGCAGTGGGTTAAAAGCGTACCTGTTATGCCAGTTGCTGGAAGGCTTCTGTGCTGGCTAGGGTTCGAGTCTCCTGGTGGGAAAGTGTTCTAAAGTTGTATAACTTCACTCTCGTGTTTAGGAGAGTTGTGCATCAAGCATAGACACAGTGTTCTCCCATATTAGCAGGGACTTGATGAAAAACGTAAAAATGACCTCTCACTTGCTCTAGTGCTCTTGGGAGACGGTGGTCTTTGGTGTGTATAAAAACTCCGAAATTACTATCTCTTTTAAGGGTCTGAGCAGTGGTGCAGTGGGTTAAAAGCGTAACTGTTATGCAAGTTGCTGGAAGGCTTCTGTGCTGGCTAGGGTTCGAGTCTCCTGGTGGGAAAGTATTCTAAAGTTGTAAACCTTCACTCTCGTGTTTAGGAGAATTGTGCATTAAGCATAGACACAGTGTTCTCCCATATTAACAGGGACTTGATGAAAAACGTAAAAATGACCCCTCACTTGCTCTAGTGCTCTTGGGAGATGGTGGTCTTTGGTGTGTATAAATACTCCGAAATTACCATCTCTTTTAAGGGCCTGAGCGTTGGTGCAGTGGGTTAAAGGCGTAACTGTTATGCCAGTTGCTGGAAGGCTTCTGTGCTGGCTAGGGTTCGAGTCTCCTGGTGGGAAAGTGTTCTAAAGTTGTATAATTTCACTCTCGTGTTTAGGAGAGTTGTGCATCAAGCATAGACACAGTGTTCTCCCATATTAACAGGGACTTGACGAAAAACGTAAAAATGACCCCTCACTTGCTCTAGGGCTCTTAGGAGATGGTGGTCTTTGGTGTGTATAAATACTCCGAAATTACAATCTCTTTTTCGGGTCTGAGCGGTTGTGCAGTGGGTTAAAGGCGTCCCTGTTATGCCAGTTGCTGGAAGGCTTCTGTGCTGGCTAGGGTTCGAGTCTCCTGGTGGGAAAGTGTTCTAAAGTTATATAACTTCACTCTCGTGTTTAGGAGAGTTGTGCATCAAGCATTGACACAGTGTTCTCCCATACTAACAGGGACTTGATGAAAAACGTAAAAATGACCTCTCACTTGCTTTAGTGCTCTTGGGAGATGGTGGTCTTTGGTGTGTATAAATACTCCGAAATTACCATCTCCTATAAGGGTCTGAGCGGTGGTGCAGTGGGTTAAAGGCGTACCTGTTATGCCAGTTGCTGGAAGGCTTCTGTGCTGGCTTGGGTTCGAGTCTCTTGGTAGGAAAGTGTTCTAAAGTTGTATAACTTCACTCTCGTGTTTAGGAGAGTTGTGCATCAAGAATAGACACAGTGTTATCCCATATTAACAGGGACTTGATGAAAAACGTAAAAATGACCCCTCACTTTCTCTAGTGCTCTTGGGAGATGGTGGTCTTTGATGTGTATATATACTCCGAAATTACCATCTCTTTTAAGGGTCTGAGCGGTGGTGCAGTGGGTTAAAAGCGTACCTGTTATGCCAGTTGCTGGAAGGCTTCTGTGCTGGCTAGGGTTCGAGTCTCCTGGTGGGAAAGTGTTCTAAAGTTGTATAACTTCACTCTTGTGTTTAGGAGAGTTGTGCATCAAGAATAGACACAGTGTTCTCCCATATTAACAGGGACTTGATGAAAAACGTAAAAATGACCCCTCACTTGCTCTAGTGCTCTTGGGAGATGGTGGTCTTTGGTGTGTATAAATACTCCGAAATTACCATCACCTATAAGGGTCTGAGCGGTGGTGCAGTGGGTTAAAGGCATACCTGGTCTGCCAGTTGCTGGAAGGCATCTGTGCTGGCTAGGGTTTGAGTCTCCTGGTGGGAAAGTATTCTAAAGTTGTAAACCTTCACTCTCGTGTTTAGGAGAATTGTGCATTAATCATAGACACAGTGTTCTCCCATATTAACAGGGACTTGATGAAAAACGTAAAAATGACCTCTCACTTGCTTTAGTGCTCTTGGGAGATGGTGGTCTTTGGTGTGTATAAATACTCCGAAATTACCATCTCCTATAAGGGTCTGAGCGGTGGTGCAGTGGGTTAAAGGCGTACCTGTTATGCCAGTTGCTGGAAGGCTTCTGTGCTGGCTAGGGTTCGAGTCTCCTGGTGGGAAAGTGTTCTAAAGTTGTATAATTTCACTCTCGTGTTTAGGAGAGTTGTGCATCAAGCATAGACACAGTGTTCTCCCATATTAACAGGGACTTGACGAAAAACGTAAAAATGACCCCTCACTTGCTCTAGGGCTCTTAGGAGATGGTGGTCTTTGGTGTGTATAAATACTCCGAAATTACCATCTCTTTTTCGGGTCTGAGCGGTTGTGCAGTGGGTTAAAGGCGTCCCTGTTATGCCAGTTGCTGGAAGGCTTCTGTGCTGGCTAGGGTTCGAGTCTCCTGGTGGGAAAGTGTTCTAAAGTTATATAACTTCACTCTCGTGTTTAGGAGAGTTGTGCATCAAGCATTGACACAGTGTTCTCCCATACTAACAGGGACTTGATGAAAAACGTAAAAATGACCTCTCACTTGCTTTAGTGCTCTTGGGAGATGGTGGTCTTTGGTGTGTATAAATACTCCGAAATTACCATCTCCTATAAGGGTCTGAGCGGTGGTGCAGTGGGTTAAAGGCGTACCTGTTATGCCAGTTGCTGGAAGGCTTCTGTGCTGGCTTGGGTTCGAGTCTCTTGGTAGGAAAGTGTTCTAAAGTTGTATAACTTCACTCTCGTGTTTAGGAGAGTTGTGCATCAAGAATAGACACAGTGTTATCCCATATTAACAGGGACTTGATGAAAAACGTAAAAATGACCCCTCACTTTCTCTAGTGCTCTTGGGAGATGGTGGTCTTTGGTGTGTATATATACTCCGAAATTACCATCTCTTTTAAGGGTCTGAGCGGTGGTGCAGTGGGTTAAAAGCGTACCTGTTATGCCAGTTGCTGGAAGGCTTCTGTGCTGGCTAGGGTTCGAGTCTCCTGGTGGGAAAGTGTTCTAAAGTTGTATAACTTCACTCTCGTGTTTAGGAGAGTTGTGCATCAAGAATAGACACAGTGTTCTCCCATATTAACAGGGACTTGATGAAAAACGTAAAAATGACCCCTCACTTGCTCTAGTGCTCTTGGGAGATGGTGGTCTTTGGTGTGTATAAATACTCCGAAATTACCATCTCTTTTAAGGGTCTGAGCTGTGGTGCAGTGGGTTAAAGGCATACCTGGTCTGCCAGTTGTTGGAAGGCATCTGTGCTGGCTATGGTTTGAGTCTCCTGGTGGGATAGTGTTCTAAAGTTGTATAACTTCACTCTCGTGTTTAGGAGAGTTGTGCATCAAGCATAGACACAGTGTTCTCCCATATTAGCAGGGACTTGATGAAAAACGTAAAAATGACCTCTCACTTGCTCTAGTGCTCTTGGGAGACGGTGGTCTTTGGTGTGTATAAAAACTCCGAAATTACCATCTCTTTTAAGGGTCTGAATGGTGGTGCAGTGGGTTAAAGGCGTAACTGTTATGCAAGTTGCTGGAAGGCTTCTGTGCTGGCTGGGGTTTGAGTCTCCTGGTGGGAAAGTATTCTAAAGTTGTAAACCTTCACTCTCGTGTTTAGGAGAATTGTGCATTAAGCATAGACACAGTGTTCTCCCATATTAACAGGGACTTGATGAAAAACGTAAAAATGACCTCTCACTTGCTTTAGTGCTCTTGGGAGATGGTGGTCTTTGGTGTGTATAAATACTCCGAAATTACCATCACCTATAAGGGTCTGAGCGGTGGTGCAGTGGGTTAAAGGCGTACCTGTTATGCCAGTTGCTGGAAGGCTTCTGTGCTGGCTTGGGTTCGAGTCTCTTGGTAGGAAAGTGTTCTAAAGTTGTATAACTTCACTCTCGTGTTTAGGAGAGTTGTGCATCAAGAATAGACACAGTGTTCTCCCATATTAACAGGGACTTGATGAAAAACGTAAAAATGACCCCTCACTTTCTCTAGTGCTCTTGGGAGATGGTGGTCTTTGATGTGTATATATACTCCGAAATTACCATCTCTTTTAAGGGTCTGAGCGGTGGTGCAGTGGGTTAAAAGCGTACCTGTTATGCCAGTTGCTGGAAGGCTTCTGTGCTGGCTAGGGTTCGAGTCTCCTGGTGGGAAAGTGTTCTAAAGTTGTATAACTTCACTCTTGTGTTTAGGAGAGTTGTGCATCAAGAATAGACACAGTGTTCTCCCATATTAACAGGGACTTGATGAAAAACGTAAAAATGACCCCTCACTTGCTCTAGTGCTCTTGGGAGATGGTGGTCTTTGGTGTGTATAAATACTCCGAAATTACCATCTCTTTTAAGGGTCTGAGCTGTGGTGCAGTGGGTTAAAGGCATACCTGGTCTGCCAGTTGCTGGAAGGCATCTGTGCTGGCTAGGGTTTGAGTCTCCTGGTGGGAAAGTATTCTAAAGTTGTAAACCTTCACTCTCGTGTTTAGGAGAATTGTGCATTAATCATAGACACAGTGTTCTCCCATATTAACAGGGACTTGATGAAAAACGTAAAAATGACCTCTCACTTGCTTTAGTGCTCTTGGGAGATGGTGGTCTTTGGTGTGTATAAATACTCCGAAATTACCATCTCCTATAAGGGTCTGAGCGGTGGTGCAGTGGGTTAAAGGCGTACCTGTTATGCCAGTTGCTGGAAGGCTTCTGTGCTGGCTTGGGTTCGAGTCTCCTGGTGGGAAAGTGTTCTAAAGTTATATAACTTCACTCTCGTGTTTAGGAGAGTTGTGCATCAAGAATAGACAGTGTTCTCCCATATTAACAGGGACTTGATGAAAAACGTAAAAATTACCCCTCACTTTCTCTAGTGCTCTTGGGAGATGGTGGTCTTTGGTGTGTATATATACTCCGAAATTGCCATCTCTTTTAAGGGTCTGAGCGGTGGTGCAGTGGGTTAAAAGCGTACCTGTTATGCCAGTTGCTGGAAGGCTTCTGTGCTGGCTAGGGTTCGAGTCTCCTGGTGGGAAAGTGTTCTAAAGTTGTATAACTTCACTCTCGTGTTTAGGAGAGTTGTGCATCAAGCATAGACACAGTGTTCTCCCATATTAGCAGGGACTTGATGAAAAACGTAAAAATGACCTCTCACTTGCTCTAGTGCTCTTGGGAGACGGTGGTCTTTGGTGTGTATAAAAACTCCGAAATTACTATCTCTTTTAAGGGTCTGAGCAGTGGTGCAGTGGGTTAAAAGCGTAACTGTTATGCAAGTTGCTGGAAGGCTTCTGTGCTGGCTAGGGTTCGAGTCTCCTGGTGGGAAAGTATTCTAAAGTTGTAAACCTTCACTCTCGTGTTTAGGAGAATTGTGCATTAAGCATAGACACAGTGTTCTCCCATATTAACAGGGACTTGATGAAAAACGTAAAAATGACCCCTCACTTGCTCTAGTGCTCTTGGGAGATGGTGGTCTTTGGTGTGTATAAATACTCCGAAATTACCATCTCTTTAAGGGCCTGAGCGGTGGTGCAGTGGGTTAAAGGCGTAACTGTTATGCCAGTTGCTGGAAGGCTTCTGTGCTGGCTAGGGTTCGAGTCTCCTGGTGGGAAAGTGTTCTAAAGTTGTATAATTTCACTCTCGTGTTTAGGAGAGTTGTGCATCAAGCATAGACACAGTGTTCTCCCATATTAACAGGGACTTGACGAAAAACGTAAAAATGACCCCTCACTTGCTCTAGGGCTCTTAGGAGATGGTGGTCTTTGGTGTGTATAAATACTCCGAAATTACCATCTCTTTTTCGGGTCTGAGCGGTTGTGCAGTGGGTTAAAGGCGTCCCTGTTATGCCAGTTGCTGGAAGGCTTCTGTGCTGGCTAGGGTTCGAGTCTCCTGGTGGGAAAGTGTTCTAAAGTTATATAACTTCACTCTCGTGTTTAGGAGAGTTGTGCATCAAGCATTGACACAGTGTTCTCCCATACTAACAGGGACTTGATGAAAAACGTAAAAATGACCTCTCACTTGCTTTAGTGCTCTTGGGAGATGGTGGTCTTTGGTGTGTATAAATACTCCGAAATTACCATCTCCTATAAGGGTCTGAGCGGTGGTGCAGTGGGTTAAAGGCGTACCTGTTATGCCAGTTGCTGGAAGGCTTCTGTGCTGGCTTGGGTTCGAGTCTCTTGGTAGGAAAGTGTTCTAAAGTTGTATAACTTCACTCTCGTGTTTAGGAGAGTTGTGCATCAAGAATAGACACAGTGTTATCCCATATTAACAGGGACTTGATGAAAAACGTAAAAATGACCCCTCACTTTCTCTAGTGCTCTTGGGAGATGGTGGTCTTTGGTGTGTATATATACTCCGAAATTACCATCTCTTTTAAGGGTCTGAGCGGTGGTGCAGTGGGTTAAAAGCGTACCTGTTATGCCAGTTGCTGGAAGGCTTCTGTGCTGGCTAGGGTTCGAGTCTCCTGGTGGGAAAGTGTTCTAAAGTTGTATAACTTCACTCTCGTGTTTAGGAGAGTTGTGCATCAAGAATAGACACAGTGTTCTCCCATATTAACAGGGACTTGATGAAAAACGTAAAAATGACCCCTCACTTGCTCTAGTGCTCTTGGGAGATGGTGGTCTTTGGTATGTATAAATACTCCGAAATTACCATCTCTTTTAAGGGTCTGAGCTGTGGTGCAGTGGGTTAAAGGCATACCTGGTCTGCCAGTTGTTGGAAGGCATCTGTGCTGGCTATGGTTTGAGTCTCCTGGTGAGATAGTGTTCTAAAGTTGTATAACTTCACTCTCGTGTTTAGGAGAGTTGTGCATCAAGCATAGACACAGTGTTCTCCCATATTAGCAGGGACTTGATGAAAAACGTAAAAATGACCTCTCACTTGCTCTAGTGCTCTTGGGAGACGGTGGTCTTTGGTGTGTATAAAAACTCCGAAATTACCATCTCTTTTAAGGGTCTGAATGGTGGTGCAGTGGGTTAAAGGCGTAACTGTTATGCAAGTTGCTGGAAGGCTTCTGTGCTGGCTAGGGTTCGAGTCTCCTGGTGGGAAAGTATTCTAAAGTTGTAAACCTTCACTCTCGTGTTTAGGAGAATTGTGCATTAAGCATAGACACAGTGTTCTCCCATATTAACAGGGACTTGATGAAAAACGTAAAAATGACCTCTCACTTACTTTAGTGCTCTTGGGAGATGGTGGTCTTTGGTGTGTATAAATACTCCGAAATTACCATCACCTATAAGGGTCTGAGCGGTGGTGCAGTGGGTTAAAGGCGTACCTGTTATGCCAGTTGCTGGAAGGCTTCTGTGCTGGCTTGGGTTCGAGTCTCTTGGTAGGAAAGTGTTCTAAAGTTGTATAACTTCACTCTCGTGTTTAGGAGAGTTGTGCATCAAGAATAGACACAGTGTTCTCCCATATTAACAGGGACTTGATGAAAAACGTAAAAATGACCCCTCACTTTCTCTAGTGCTCTTGGGAGATGGTGGTCTTTGATGTGTATATATCCTCCGAAATTACCATCTCTTTTAAGGGTCTGAGCGGTGGTGCAGTGGGTTAAAAGCGTACCTGTTATGCCAGTTGCTGGAAGGCTTCTGTGCTGGCTAGGGTTCGAGTCTCCTGGTGGGAAAGTGTTCTAAAGTTGTATAAATTCACTCTTGTGTTTAGGAGAGTTGTGCATCAAGAATAGACACAGTGTTCTCCCATATTAACAGGGACTTGATGAAAAACGTAAAAATGACCCCTCACTTGCTCTAGTGCTCTTGGGAGATGGTGGTCTTTGGTGTGTATAAATACTCCGAAATTACCATCTCTTTTAAGGGTCTGAGCTGTGGTGCAGTGGGTTAAAGGCATACCTGGTCTGCCAGTTGCTGGAAGGCATCTGTGCTGGCTAGGGTTTGAGTCTCCTGGTGGGAAAGTATTCTAAAGTTGTAAACCTTCACTCTCGTGTTTAGGAGAATTGTGCATTAATCATAGACACAGTGTTCTCCCATATTAACAGGGACTTGATGAAAAACGTAAAAATGACCTCTCACTTGCTTTAGTGCTCTTGGGAGATGGTGGTCTTTGGTGTGTATAAATACTCCGAAATTACCATCTCCTATAAGGGTCTGAGCGGTGGTGCAGTGGGTTAAAGGCGTACCTGTTATGCCAGTTGCTGGAAGGCTTCTGTGCTGGCTTGGGTTCGAGTCTCTTGGTAGGAAAGTGTTCTAAAGTTGTATAACTTCACTCTCGTGTTTAGGAGAGTTGTGCATCAAGAATAGACACAGTGTTCTCCCATATTAACAGGGACTTGATGAAAAACGTAAAAATTACCCCTCACTTTCTCTAGTGCTCTTGGGAGATTGTGGTCTTTGGTGTGTATATATACTCCGAAATTGCCATCTCTTTTAAGGGTCTGAGCGGTGGTGCAGTGGGTTAAAAGCGTACCTGTTATGCCAGTTGCTGGAAGGCTTCTGTGCTGGCTAGGGTTCGAGTCTCCTGGTGGGAAAGTGTTCTAAAGTTGTATAACTTCACTCTCGTGTTTAGGAGAGTTGTGCATCAAGCATAGACACAGTGTTCTCCCATATTAGCAGGGACTTGATGAAAAACGTAAAAATGACCTCTCACTTGCTCTAGTGCTCTTGGGAGACGGTGGTCTTTGGTGTGTATAAAAACTCCGAAATTACCATCTCTTTTAAGGGTCTGAGCAGTGGTGCAGTGGGTTAAAGGCGTAACTGTTATGCAAGTTGCTGGAAGGCTTCTGTGCTGGCTAGGGTTCGAGTCTCCTGGTGGGAAAGTATTCTAAAGTTGTAAACCTTCACTCTCGTGTTTAGGAGAATTGTGCATTAAGCATAGACACAGTGTTCTCCCATATTAACAGGGACTTGATGAAAAACGTAAAAATGACCCCTCACTTGCTCTAGTGCTCTTGGGAGATGGTGGTCTTTGGTGTGTATAAATACTCCGAAATTACCATCTCATTTAAGGGCCTGAGCGGTGGTGCAGTGGGTTAAAGGCGTAACTGTTATGCCAGTTGCTGGAAGGCTTCTGTGCTGGCTAGGGTTCGAGTCTCCTGGTGGGAAAGTGTTCTAAAGTTGTATAATTTCACTCTCGTGTTTAGGAGAGTTGTGCATCAAGCATAGACACAGTGTTCTCCCATATTAACAGGGACTTGACGAAAAACGTAAAAATGACCCCTCACTTGCTCTAGGGCTCTTAGGAGATGGTGGTCTTTGGTGTGTATAAATACTCCGAAATTACCATCTCTTTTTCGGATCTGAGCGGTTGTGCAGTGGGTTAAAGGCGTCCCTGTTATGCCAGTTGCTGGAAGGCTTCTGGGCTGGCTAGGGTTCGAGTCTCCTGGTGGGAAAGTGTTCTAAAGTTATATAACTTCACTCTCGTGTTTAGGAGAGTTGTGCATCAAGCATTGACACAGTGTTCTCCCATACTAACAGGGACTTGATGAAAAACGTAAAAATGACCTCTCACTTGCTTTATTGCTCTTGGGAGATGGTGGTCTTTGGTGTGTATAAATACTCCGAAATTACCATCTCCTATAAGGGTCTGAGCGGTGGTGCAGTGGGTTAAAGGCGTACCTGTTATGCCAGTTGCTGGAAGGCTTCTGTGCTGGCTTGGGTTCGAGTCTCTTGGTAGGAAAGTGTTCTAAAGTTGTATAACTTCACTCTCGTGTTTAGGAGAGTTGTGCATCAAGAATAGACACAGTGTTATCCCATATTAACAGGGACTTGATGAAAAACGTAAAAATGACCCCTCACTTTCTCTAGTGCTCTTGGGAGATGGTGGTCTTTGGTGTGTATATATACTCCGAAATTACCATCTCTTTTAAGGGTCTGAGCGGTGGTGCAGTGGGTTAAAAGCGTACCTGTTATGCCAGTTGCTGGAAGGCTTCTGTGCTGGCTAGGGTTCGAGTCTCCTGGTGGGAAAGTGTTCTAAAGTTGTATAACTTCACTCTCGTGTTTAGGAGAGTTGTGCATCAAGAATAGACACAGTGTTCTCCCATATTAACAGGGACTTGATGAAAAATGTAAAAATGACCCCTCACTTGCTCTAGTGCTCTTGGGAGATGGTGGTCTTTGGTGTGTATAAATACTCCGAAATTACCATCTCTTTTAAGGGTCTGAGCTGTGGTGCAGTGGGTTAAAGGCATACCTGGTCTGCCAGTTGCTGGAAGGCATCTGTGCTGGCTATGGTTTGAGTCTCCTGGTGGGATAGTGTTCTAAAGTTGTATAACTTCACTCTCGTGTTTAGGAGAGTTGTGCATCAAGCATAGACACAGTGTTCTCCCATATTAGCAGGGACTTGATGAAAAACGTAAAAATGACCTCTCACTTGCTCTAGTGCTCTTGGGAGACGGTGGTCTTTGGTGTGTATAAAAACTCCGAAATTACCATCTCTTTTAAGGGTCTGAGCGGTGGTGCTGTTGGTTAAAGGCGTAACTGTTATGCAAGTTGCTGGAAGGCTTCTGTGCTGGCTAGGGTTCGAGTCTCCTGGTGGGAAAGTATTCTAAAGTTGTAAACCTTCACTCTCGTGTTTAGGAGAATTGTGCATTAAGCATAGACACAGTGTTCTCCCATAGTAACAGGGACTTGATGAAAAACGTAAAAATGACCCCTCACGTGCTCTAGTGCTCTTGGGAGATGGTGGTCTTTGGTATGTATAAATACTCTGAAATTACCATCTCTTTTAAGGGTCTGAGCATTGGTGCAGTGGGTTAAAGGCGTACCTGTTATGCCAGTTGCTGGAAGGCTTCTGTGCTGGCTAGGGTTCGAGTCTCCTGGTGGGAAAGTGTTCTAAAGTTGTATAACTTCACTCTCGTGTTTAGGAGAGTTGTGCATCAAGCATACACACAGTGTTCTCTTATATTAACAGGGACTTGATGAAAAACGTAAAAATGACCCCTCACTTGCTCTAGTGCTCTTGGGAGACGGTGGTCTTTGGTGTGTATAAATACTCCGAAATTACCATCTCTTATAAGGGTCTGAGCGGTGGTGCAGTGGGTTAAAGGCGTACCTGTTATGCCAGTTGCTGGAAGGCTTCTGTGCTGGCTAGGGTTCGAGTCTCCTGGTGGGAAAGTGTTCTAAAGTTGTATAACTTCACTCTCGTGTTTAGGAGAGTTGTGCATCAAGCATAGACACAGTGTTCTCCCATATTAGCAGGGACTTGATGAAAAACGTAAAAATGACCTCTCACTTGCTTTAGTGCTCTTGGGAGATGGTGGTCTTTGGTGTGTATAAATACTCCGAAATTACCATCACCTATAAGGGTCTGAGCGGTGGTGCAGTGGGTTAAAGGCGTACCTGTTATGCCAGTTGCTGGAAGGCTTCTGTGCTGGCTTGGGTTCGAGTCTCTTGGTAGGAAAGTGTTCTAAAGTTATATAACTTCACTCTCGTGTTTAGGAGAGTTGTGCATCAAGCATTGACACAGTGTTCTCCCATACTAACAGGGACTTGATGAAAAACGTAAAAATGACCTCTCACTTGCTTTAGTGCTCTTGGGAGATGGTGGTCTTTGGTGTGTATAAATACTCCGAAATTACCATCTCCTATAAGGGTCTGAGCGGTGGTGCAGTGGGTTAAAGGCGTACCTGTTATGCCAGTTGCTGGAAGGCTTCTGTGCTGGCTTGGGTTCGAGTCTCTTGGTAGGAAAGTGTTCTAAAGTTGTATAACTTCACTCTCGTGTTTAGGAGAGTTGTGCATCAAGAATAGACACAGTGTTCTCCTATATTAACAGGGACTTGATGAAAAACGTAAAAATGACCCCTCACTTTCTCTAGTGCTCTTGGGAGATGGTGGTCTTTGGTGTGTATATATACTCCAAAATTACCATCTCTTTTAAGGGTCTGAGCGGTGGTGCAGTGGGTTAAAAGCGTACCTGTTATGCCAGTTGCTGGAAGGCTTCTGTGCTGGCTAGGGTTCGAGTCTCCTGGTGGGAAAGTGTTCTAAAGTTGTATAACTTCACTCTCGTGTTTAGGAGAGTTGTGCATCAAGAATAGACACAGTGTTCTCCCATATTAACAGGGACTTGATGAAAAACGTAAAAATGACCCCTCACTTGCTCTAGTGCTCTTGGGAGATGGTGGTCTTTGGTGTGTATAAATACTCCGAAATTACCATCTCTTTTAAGGGTCTGAGCTGTGGTGCAGTGGGTTAAAGGCATACCTGGTCTGCCAGTTGCTGGAAGGCATCTGTGCTGGCTAGGGTTTGAGTCTCCTGCTGGGATAGTGTTCTAAAGTTGTATAACTTCACTCTCGTGTTTAGGAGAGTTGTGCATCAAGCATAGACAAGGTGTTCTCCCATATTAGCAGGGACTTGATGAAAAACGTAAAAATGACCTCTCACTTGCTCTAGTGCTCTTGGGAGACGGTGGTCTTTGGTGTGTATAAATACTCCGAAATTACCATCTCTTTTAAGGGTCTGAGCGGTGGTGCAGTGGGTTAAAGGCGTAACTGTTATGCAAGTTGCTGGAAGGCTTCTGTGCTGGCTAGGGTTCGAGTCTCCTGGTGGGAAAGTATTCTAAAGTTGTAAACCTTCACTCTCGTGTTTTGGAGAATTGTGCATTAATCATAGACACAGTGTTCTCCCATATTAACAGGGACTTGATGAAAAACGTTAAAATGACCCCTCACTTGCTCTAGTGCTCTTGGGAGATGGTGGTCTTTGGTGTGTATAAATACTCCGAAATTACCATCTCTTTTAAGGGTCTGAGCGGTGGTGCAGTGGGTTAAAGGCGTCCCTGTTATGCCAGTTGCTGGAAGGCTTCTGTGCTGGCTAGGGTTCGAGTCTCCTGGTGGGAAAGTGTTCTAAAGTTGCATAACTTCACTCTCGTGTTTAGGAAAGTTGTGCATCAAGCATTGACACAGTGTTCTCCCATACTAACAGGGACTTGATGAAAAACGTAAAAATGACCTCTCACTTGCTCTAGTGCTCTTGGGAGATGGTGGTCTTTGGTGTGTATAAATACTCCGAAATTACCATCTCCTATAAGGGTCTGAGCGGTGGTGCAGTGGGTTAAAGGCGTACCTGTTATGCCAGTTGCTGGAAGGCTTCTGTGCTGGCTTGGGTTCGAGTCTCTTGGTAGGAAAGTGTTCTAAAGTTGTATAACTTCACTCTCGTGTTTAGGAGAGTTGTGCATCAAGAATAGACACAGTGTTACTATGGGACTTGTTACTATGGGACTAGTTACTATCCTGTTACTATGGGACTATCCTGTTACTATGGGACTATCCTATCTATGGGACTATCCTATCCTGTTACTATGGGACTATCCTATCCTGTTACTATGGGACTATCCTATCCTGTTACTATCCTGTTACTATGGGACTTGTTACTATGGGACTATGTTACTATCCTGTTACTATGGGACTTTCATCAAGTCCCATAGTAACAGGGACTTGATGAAAAACGTAAAAATGACCCCTCACGTGCTCTAGTGCTCTTGGGAGATGGTGGTCTTTGGTATGTATAAATACTCTGAAATTACCATCTCTTTTAAGGGTCTGAGCATTGGTGCAGTGGGTTAAAGGCGTACCTGTTATGCCAGTTGCTGGAAGGCTTCTGTGCTGGCTAGGGTTCGAGTCTCCTGGTGGGAAAGTGTTCTAAAGTTGTATAACTTCACTCTCGTGTTTAGGAGAGTTGTGCATCAAGCATACACACAGTGTTCTCTTATATTAACAGGGACTTGATGAAAAACGTAAAAATGACCCCTCACTTGCTCTAGTGCTCTTGGGAGACGGTGGTCTTTGGTGTGTATAAATACTCCGAAATTACCATCTCTTATAAGGGTCTGAGCGGTGGTGCAGTGGGTTAAAGGCGTACCTGTTATGCCAGTTGCTGGAAGGCTTCTGTGCTGGCTAGGGTTCGAGTCTCCTGGTGGGAAAGTGTTCTAAAGTTGTATAACTTCACTCTCGTGTTTAGGAGAGTTGTGCATCAAGCATAGACACAGTGTTCTCCCATATTAGCAGGGACTTGATGAAAAACGTAAAAATGACCTCTCACTTGCTCTAGTGCTCTTGGGAGACGGTGGTCTTTGGTGTGTATAAATACTCCGAAATTACCATCTCTTTTCAGGGTCTGAGCGGTGGTGCAGTGGGTTAAAGGCGTAACTGTTATGCAAGTTGCAGGAATGCTTCTGTGCTGGCTAGGGTTCGAGTCTCCTGGTGGGAAAGTATTATAAAGTTGTAAACCTTCACTCTCGTGTTTAGGAGAATTGTGCATTAAGCATAGACACAGTTTTCTCCCATATTAACAGGGACTTGATGAAAAACGTAAAAATGACCCCTCACTTTCTGTAGTGCTCCTGGGAGATGGTGGTCTTTGGTGTGTATATATACTCCGAAATTACCATCTCTTTTAAGGGTCTGAGCGGTGGTGCAGTGGGTTAAAAGCGTACCTGTTATGCCAGTTGCTGGAAGGCTTCTGTGCTGGCTAGGGTTCGAGTCTCCTGATGGGAAAGTGTTCTAAAGTTGTATAACTTCACTCTCGTGTTTAAGAGAGTTGTGCATCAAGCATAGACACAGTGTTTTCCCAGTTTACACTCTCGTGTTTAGGAGAGTTGTGCATCAAGCATAGACACAGTGTTCTCCCATATTAACAGGAACTTGATGAAAAACGTAAAAATGACCCTTAACTTGCTCTAGTGCTCTTGGGAGAAGGTGGTCGTTGGTGTGTATAAAAACTCCGAAATTACCATCTCTTTTAAGGGTCTGAGTGGTGGTGCAGTGGGTTAAAGGCGTAAGTGTTATACCAGTTGCTGGAAGGCTTCTTTGCTGGCTAGGGTTCGAGTCTCCTGGTGGAAAAGTGTTCTAAAGTTGTATAACTTCACTCTCGTGTTTAGGAGAGTTGTGCATCAAGCATAAACACAGTGTTCTCCCATACTAACAGGGACTTGATGAAAAACGAAAAAATGACCTCTCACTTGCTCTAGTGCTCTTGGGAGATGGTGGTCTTTGGTGTGTATAAATACTCCGAAATTATCATCTCTTTTTCGGGTCTGAGCGGTTGTGCAGTGGGTTAAAGGCGTACCTGGTCTGCCAGTTGCTGGAAGGCTTCTGTGCTGGCAAGGGTTTGAGTCTCCTGGTGGGAAAGTGTACTAAATGGTACAACTTGACTCTCATGTTTAGGAGAGTTGTGCATCAAACATAGACACAGTGTTCTCCCATATTAACAGGGACATGATGAAAAATGTAAAAATGACCCCTCACTTGCTCTAGTGCTTTTGGGAGATGGTGGTCTTTGGTGTGTATAAATACTCCGAAATTACCATCTCTTTTAAGGGTCTGAGTGGTGGTGCAGTGGGTTAAAGGCGTACCTGTTATGCCAGTTGCTGGAAGGCTTCTGTGCTGGCTAGGGTTATAGTCTCCTGGTGGGAAAGTGTTCTAAAGTTGTATAACTTAACTCTCGTGTTTAGGAGAATTGTGCATTAAGCATAGACACAGTGTTCTCCCATATTAACAGGGACTTGATGAAAAACGTAAAAATGACCCCTCACTTGCTCGAGTGCTCTTGGGAGATGGTGGTCTTTGGTGTGTATAAATACTCCGAAATTACCATCTCTTTTTCGGGTCTGAGTGGTTGTGCAGTGGGTTAAAGGCGTACCTGTTATGCCAGTTGCTGGAAGGCTTCTGTGCTGGCTAGGGTTCGAGTCTCCTGGTGGGAAAGTGTTCTAAAGTTGTATAACTTCACTCTCGTGTTTAGGAGAGTTGTGCATCAAGCATTGACACAGTGTTCTCCCATACTAACAGGGACTTGATGAAAAACGTAAAAATGACCTCTCACTTGCTCTAGTTCTCTTGGGAGATGGTGGTCTTTGGTGTGTATAAATACTCCAAAATTACCATCTCTTTTAAGGGTCTGAGCAGTGGTGCAGCGGGTTAAAGGCGTACCTGTTATGCCAGTTGCTGGAAGGATTCTGTGCTGGCTAGGGTTCGAGTCTCCTGGTGGGAAAGTGTTCTAAAGTTGTATAACTTCACTCTCGTGTTTAGGAGAGTTGTGCATCAAGCATACACACAGTGTTCTCTTATATTAACAGGAACTTGATGAAAAACGTAAAAATGACCCCTCACTTGCTCTAGTGCTCTTGGGAGATGGTGGTCTTTGGTGTGTATAAATACTCCGAAATTACCATCTCTTTTAAGGGTCTGAGCTGTGGTGCAGTGGGTTAAAGGCATACCTGGTCTGCCAGTTGCTGGAAGGCATCTGTGCTGGCTATGGTTTGAGTCTCCTGGTGGGATAGTGTTCTAAAGTTGTATAACTTCACTCTCGTGTTTAGGAGAGTTGTGCATCAAGCATAGACACAGTGTTCTCCCATATTAGCAGGGACTTGATGAAAAACGTAAAAATGACCTCTCACTTGCTCTAGTGCTCTTGGGAGACGGTGGTCTTTGGTGTGTATAAAAACTCCGAAATTACCATCTCTTTTAAGGGTCTGAGCGGTGGTGCTGTGGGTTAAAGGCGTAACTGTTATGCAAGTTGCTGGAAGGCTTCTGTGCTGGCTAGGGTTCGAGTCTCCTGGTGGGAAAGTATTCTAAAGTTGTAAACCTTCACTCTCGTGTTTAGGAGAATTGTGCATTAAGCATAGACACAGTGTTCTCCCATAGTAACAGGGACTTGATGAAAAACGTAAAAATGACCCCTCACGTGCTCTAGTGCTCTTGGGAGATGGTGGTCTTTGGTATGTATAAATACTCTGAAATTACCATCTCTTTTAAGGGTCTGAGCATTGGTGCAGTGGGTTAAAGGCGTACCTGTTATGCCAGTTGCTGGAAGGCTTCTGTGCTGGCTAGGGTTCGAGTCTCCTGGTGGGAAAGTGTTCTAAAGTTGTATAACTTCACTCTCGTGTTTAGGAGAGTTGTGCATCAAGCATACACACAGTGTTCTCTTATATTAACAGGGACTTGATGAAAAACGTAAAAATGACCCCTCACTTGCTCTAGTGCTCTTGGGAGACGGTGGTCTTTGGTGTGTATAAATACTCCGAAATTACCATCTCTTATAAGGGTCTGAGCGGTGGTGCAGTGGGTTAAAGGCGTACCTGTTATGCCAGTTGCTGGAAGGCTTCTGTGCTGGCTAGGGTTCGAGTCTCCTGGTGGGAAAGTGTTCTAAAGTTGTATAACTTCACTCTCGTGTTTAGGAGAGTTGTGCATCAAGCATAGACACAGTGTTCTCCCATATTAGCAGGGACTTGATGAAAAACGTAAAAATGACCTCTCACTTGCTTTAGTGCTCTTGGGAGATGGTGGTCTTTGGTGTGTATAAATACTCCGAAATTACCATCACCTATAAGGGTCTGAGCGGTGGTGCAGTGGGTTAAAGGCGTACCTGTTATGCCAGTTGCTGGAAGGCTTCTGTGCTGGCTTGGGTTCGAGTCTCTTGGTAGGAAAGTGTTCTAAAGTTATATAACTTCACTCTCGTGTTTAGGAGAGTTGTGCATCAAGCATTGACACAGTGTTCTCCCATACTAACAGGGACTTGATGAAAAACGTAAAAATGACCTCTCACTTGCTTTAGTGCTCTTGGGAGATGGTGGTCTTTGGTGTGTATAAATACTCCGAAATTACCATCTCCTATAAGGGTCTGAGCGGTGGTGCAGTGGGTTAAAGGCGTACCTGTTATGCCAGTTGCTGGAAGGCTTCTGTGCTGGCTTGGGTTCGAGTCTCTTGGTAGGAAAGTGTTCTAAAGTTGTATAACTTCACTCTCGTGTTTAGGAGAGTTGTGCATCAAGAATAGACACAGTGTTCTCCTATATTAACAGGGACTTGATGAAAAACGTAAAAATGACCCCTCACTTTCTCTAGTGCTCTTGGGAGATGGTGGTCTTTGGTGTGTATATATACTCCAAAATTACCATCTCTTTTAAGGGTCTGAGCGGTGGTGCAGTGGGTTAAAAGCGTACCTGTTATGCCAGTTGCTGGAAGGCTTCTGTGCTGGCTAGGGTTCGAGTCTCCTGGTGGGAAAGTGTTCTAAAGTTGTATAACTTCACTCTCGTGTTTAGGAGAGTTGTGCATCAAGAATAGACACAGTGTTCTCCCATATTAACAGGGACTTGATGAAAAACGTAAAAATGACCCCTCACTTGCTCTAGTGCTCTTGGGAGATGGTGGTCTTTGGTGTGTATAAATACTCCGAAATTACCATCTCTTTTAAGGGTCTGAGCTGTGGTGCAGTGGGTTAAAGGCATACCTGGTCTGCCAGTTGCTGGAAGGCATCTGTGCTGGCTAGGGTTTGAGTCTCCTGCTGGGATAGTGTTCTAAAGTTGTATAACTTCACTCTCGTGTTTAGGAGAGTTGTGCATCAAGCATAGACAAGGTGTTCTCCCATATTAGCAGGGACTTGATGAAAAACGTAAAAATGACCTCTCACTTGCTCTAGTGCTCTTGGGAGACGGTGGTCTTTGGTGTGTATAAATACTCCGAAATTACCATCTCTTTTAAGGGTCTGAGCGGTGGTGCAGTGGGTTAAAGGCGTAACTGTTATGCAAGTTGCTGGAAGGCTTCTGTGCTGGCTAGGGTTCGAGTCTCCTGGTGGGAAAGTATTCTAAAGTTGTAAACCTTCACTCTCGTGTTTTGGAGAATTGTGCATTAATCATAGACACAGTGTTCTCCCATATTAACAGGGACTTGATGAAAAACGTTAAAATGACCCCTCACTTGCTCTAGTGCTCTTGGGAGATGGTGGTCTTTGGTGTGTATAAATACTCCGAAATTACCATCTCTTTTAAGGGTCTGAGCGGTGGTGCAGTGGGTTAAAGGCGTCCCTGTTATGCCAGTTGCTGGAAGGCTTCTGTGCTGGCTAGGGTTCGAGTCTCCTGGTGGGAAAGTGTTCTAAAGTTGCATAACTTCACTCTCGTGTTTAGGAAAGTTGTGCATCAAGCATTGACACAGTGTTCTCCCATACTAACAGGGACTTGATGAAAAACGTAAAAATGACCTCTCACTTGCTCTAGTGCTCTTGGGAGATGGTGGTCTTTGGTGTGTATAAATACTCCGAAATTACCATCTCCTATAAGGGTCTGAGCGGTGGTGCAGTGGGTTAAAGGCGTACCTGTTATGCCAGTTGCTGGAAGGCTTCTGTGCTGGCTTGGGTTCGAGTCTCTTGGTAGGAAAGTGTTCTAAAGTTGTATAACTTCACTCTCGTGTTTAGGAGAGTTGTGCATCAAGAATAGACACAGTGTTACTATGGGACTTGTTACTATGGGACTAGTTACTATCCTGTTACTATGGGACTATCCTGTTACTATGGGACTATCCTATCTATGGGACTATCCTATCCTGTTACTATGGGACTATCCTATCCTGTTACTATGGGACTATCCTATCCTGTTACTATCCTGTTACTATGGGACTTGTTACTATGGGACTATGTTACTATCCTGTTACTATGGGACTTTCATCAAGTCCCATAGTAACAGGGACTTGATGAAAAACGTAAAAATGACCCCTCACGTGCTCTAGTGCTCTTGGGAGATGGTGGTCTTTGGTATGTATAAATACTCTGAAATTACCATCTCTTTTAAGGGTCTGAGCATTGGTGCAGTGGGTTAAAGGCGTACCTGTTATGCCAGTTGCTGGAAGGCTTCTGTGCTGGCTAGGGTTCGAGTCTCCTGGTGGGAAAGTGTTCTAAAGTTGTATAACTTCACTCTCGTGTTTAGGAGAGTTGTGCATCAAGCATACACACAGTGTTCTCTTATATTAACAGGGACTTGATGAAAAACGTAAAAATGACCCCTCACTTGCTCTAGTGCTCTTGGGAGACGGTGGTCTTTGGTGTGTATAAATACTCCGAAATTACCATCTCTTATAAGGGTCTGAGCGGTGGTGCAGTGGGTTAAAGGCGTACCTGTTATGCCAGTTGCTGGAAGGCTTCTGTGCTGGCTAGGGTTCGAGTCTCCTGGTGGGAAAGTGTTCTAAAGTTGTATAACTTCACTCTCGTGTTTAGGAGAGTTGTGCATCAAGCATAGACACAGTGTTCTCCCATATTAGCAGGGACTTGATGAAAAACGTAAAAATGACCTCTCACTTGCTCTAGTGCTCTTGGGAGACGGTGGTCTTTGGTGTGTATAAATACTCCGAAATTACCATCTCTTTTCAGGGTCTGAGCGGTGGTGCAGTGGGTTAAAGGCGTAACTGTTATGCAAGTTGCAGGAATGCTTCTGTGCTGGCTAGGGTTCGAGTCTCCTGGTGGGAAAGTATTATAAAGTTGTAAACCTTCACTCTCGTGTTTAGGAGAATTGTGCATTAAGCATAGACACAGTTTTCTCCCATATTAACAGGGACTTGATGAAAAACGTAAAAATGACCCCTCACTTTCTGTAGTGCTCCTGGGAGATGGTGGTCTTTGGTGTGTATATATACTCCGAAATTACCATCTCTTTTAAGGGTCTGAGCGGTGGTGCAGTGGGTTAAAAGCGTACCTGTTATGCCAGTTGCTGGAAGGCTTCTGTGCTGGCTAGGGTTCGAGTCTCCTGATGGGAAAGTGTTCTAAAGTTGTATAACTTCACTCTCGTGTTTAAGAGAGTTGTGCATCAAGCATAGACACAGTGTTTTCCCAGTTTACACTCTCGTGTTTAGGAGAGTTGTGCATCAAGCATAGACACAGTGTTCTCCCATATTAACAGGAACTTGATGAAAAACGTAAAAATGACCCTTAACTTGCTCTAGTGCTCTTGGGAGAAGGTGGTCGTTGGTGTGTATAAAAACTCCGAAATTACCATCTCTTTTAAGGGTCTGAGTGGTGGTGCAGTGGGTTAAAGGCGTAAGTGTTATACCAGTTGCTGGAAGGCTTCTTTGCTGGCTAGGGTTCGAGTCTCCTGGTGGAAAAGTGTTCTAAAGTTGTATAACTTCACTCTCGTGTTTAGGAGAGTTGTGCATCAAGCATAAACACAGTGTTCTCCCATACTAACAGGGACTTGATGAAAAACGAAAAAATGACCTCTCACTTGCTCTAGTGCTCTTGGGAGATGGTGGTCTTTGGTGTGTATAAATACTCCGAAATTATCATCTCTTTTTCGGGTCTGAGCGGTTGTGCAGTGGGTTAAAGGCGTACCTGGTCTGCCAGTTGCTGGAAGGCTTCTGTGCTGGCAAGGGTTTGAGTCTCCTGGTGGGAAAGTGTACTAAATGGTACAACTTGACTCTCATGTTTAGGAGAGTTGTGCATCAAACATAGACACAGTGTTCTCCCATATTAACAGGGACATGATGAAAAATGTAAAAATGACCCCTCACTTGCTCTAGTGCTTTTGGGAGATGGTGGTCTTTGGTGTGTATAAATACTCCGAAATTACCATCTCTTTTAAGGGTCTGAGTGGTGGTGCAGTGGGTTAAAGGCGTACCTGTTATGCCAGTTGCTGGAAGGCTTCTGTGCTGGCTAGGGTTATAGTCTCCTGGTGGGAAAGTGTTCTAAAGTTGTATAACTTAACTCTCGTGTTTAGGAGAATTGTGCATTAAGCATAGACACAGTGTTCTCCCATATTAACAGGGACTTGATGAAAAACGTAAAAATGACCCCTCACTTGCTCGAGTGCTCTTGGGAGATGGTGGTCTTTGGTGTGTATAAATACTCCGAAATTACCATCTCTTTTTCGGGTCTGAGTGGTTGTGCAGTGGGTTAAAGGCGTACCTGTTATGCCAGTTGCTGGAAGGCTTCTGTGCTGGCTAGGGTTCGAGTCTCCTGGTGGGAAAGTGTTCTAAAGTTGTATAACTTCACTCTCGTGTTTAGGAGAGTTGTGCATCAAGCATTGACACAGTGTTCTCCCATACTAACAGGGACTTGATGAAAAACGTAAAAATGACCTCTCACTTGCTCTAGTTCTCTTGGGAGATGGTGGTCTTTGGTGTGTATAAATACTCCAAAATTACCATCTCTTTTAAGGGTCTGAGCAGTGGTGCAGCGGGTTAAAGGCGTACCTGTTATGCCAGTTGCTGGAAGGATTCTGTGCTGGCTAGGGTTCGAGTCTCCTGGTGGGAAAGTGTTCTAAAGTTGTATAACTTCACTCTCGTGTTTAGGAGAGTTGTGCATCAAGCATACACACAGTGTTCTCTTATATTAACAGGAACTTGATGAAAAACGTAAAAATGACCCCTCACTTGCTCTAGTGCTCTTGGGAGATGGTGGTCTTTGGTGTGTATAAATACTCCGAAATTACCATCTCTTATAAGGGTCTGAGCGGTGGTGCAGTGGGTTAAAGGCGTACCTGTTATGCCAGTTGCTGGAAGGCTTCTGTGCTGGCTAGGGTTCGAGTCTCCTGGTGGGAAAGTGTTCTAAAGTTGTATAACTTCACTCTCGTGTTTAGGAGAGTTGTGCATCAAGCATAGACACAGTGTTCTCCCATATAAACAGGGACTTGATGAAAAACTTAAAAATGACCCCTCACTTGCTCTAGTGCTCTTGGGAGATGGTGGTCTTTGGTGTGTATAAAAACTCCGAAATTACCATCTCTTTTAAGGGTCTGAGTGGTGGTGCAGTGGGTTAAAGGCGTACCTGTTATGCCAGTTGCTGAAAACTTCTGTGCTAGCTAGGGTTCGAGTCTCCTGGTGGGAAAGTGTTCTAAAGTTGTATAACTTCACTCTCGTGTTTAGGAGAGTTGTGCATCAAGCATAAACACAGTGTTCTCCCATATTAACAGGGACTTGATGAAAAACGTAAAAATGACCCCTCACTTGCTCTAGGGCTCTTGGGAGATGGTGGTCTTTGGTGTGTATAAATACTCCGAAATTACCATCTCTTTTTCGGGTCTGAGCGGTTGTGCAGTGGGTTAAAGGCGTACCTGTTATGCCAGTTGCGGGAAGGCTTGTGTGCTGGCTAGGGTTCGAGTCTCCTGGTGGGAAAGTGTTCTAAAGTTGTATAAATTCACTCTCGTGTTTAGGAGAGTTGTGCATCAAGCATAGACACAGTGTTCTCCCATACTAACAGGGACTTGATGAATAACGTAAAAATGACCCCTCACTTGCTCTAGTGCTCTTGGCCTCACTTGCTCTAGTGCTCTTGGGAGATGGTGGTATTTGGTGTGTATAAAAACTCCGAAATTACCATCTCTTTTAAGGGTCTGAGTGGTGGTGCAGTGGGTTAAAGGCGTACCTGTTATGCCAGTTGCTGGAAGGCTTCTGTGCTGGCTAGGGTTCGAGTCTCCTGGTGGGAAAGTGTTCTAAAGTTGTATAACTTCACTCTCGTGTTTAGGAGAGTTGTGCATCAAGCATAGACACAGTGTTCTCTCATACTAACAGGGACTTGATGAAAAACGTAAAAATGACCTCTCACTTGCTCTAGTGCTCTTGGGAGATGGTGGTCTTTGGTGTGTATAAATACTCCGAAATTACCATCTCTTTTAAGGGTCTGAGCGGTGGTGCAGTGGGTTAAAGGCGTACCTGTTATGCCAGTTGCTGGAAGGCTTCTGTGCTGGCTAGGGTTCGAGTCTCCTGGTGGGAAAGTGTTCTAATGTTGTATAACTTCACTCTCGTGTTTAGGAGAGTTGTGCATCAAGCATAGACACAGTGTTCTCCCATATTAACAGGGACTTGATGAAAAACGTAAAAATGACCCCTCACTTGCTCTAGTGCTCTTGGGAGATGGTGGTCTTTGGTGTGTATAAATACTCCGAAATTACCATCTCTTTTAAGGGTCTGAGTGGTGGTGCAGTGGGTTAAAGGCGCACCTGTTATGCCAGTTGCTGGAAGGCTTCTGTGCTGGCTAGGGTTCGAGTCTCCTGGTGGGAAAGTGTTCTAAAGTTGTATAACTTTACTCTCGTGTTTAGGAGAGTTGTGCATCAAGAATAGACACAGTGTTCTCCCATATTAACAGGGACTTGATGAAAAACGTAAAAATGACCCCTCGCTTGCTCTAGTGCTCTTGGGAGATGGTGGTCTTTGGTGTGTATAAATACTCCGAAATTACCATCTCTTTTAAGGGTCTGAGCTGTGGTGCAGTGGGTTAAAGGCATACCTGGTCTGCCAGTTGCTGGAAGGCATCTGTGCTGGCTAGGGTTTGAGTCTCCTGGTGGGATAGTGTTCTAAAGTTGTATAACTTCACTCTCGTGTTTAGGAGAGTTGTGCATCAAGCATAGACACAGTGTTCTCCCATATTAGCAGGGACTTGATGAAAAACTTAAAAATGACCTCTCACTTGCTCTAGTGCTCTTGGGAGACGGTGGTCTTTGGTGTGTATAAATACTCCGAAATTACCATCTCTTTTAAGGGTCTGAGCGGTGGTGCAGTGGGTTAAAGGCGTAACTGTTATGCAAGTTGCTGGAAGGCTTCTGTGCTGGCTAGGGTTCGAGTCTCCTGGTGGGAAAGTATTCTAAAGTTGTAAACCTTCACTCTCGTGTTTAGGAGAATTGTGCATTAATCATAGACACAGTGTTCTCCCATATTAACAGGGACTTGATGAAAAACGTAAAAATGACCCCTCACTTGCTCTAGTGCTCTTGGGAGATGGTGGTCTTTGGTGTGTATAAATACTCCGAAGTTACCATCTCTTTTAAGGGTCTGAGCGGTTGTGCAGTGGGTTAAAGGCGTCCCTGTTATGCCAGTTGTTGGAAGGCTTCTGTGCTGGCTAGGGTTCGAGTCTCCTGGTGGGAAAGTGTTCTAAAGTTATATAACTTCACTCTCGTGTTTAGGAGAGTTGTGCATCAAGCATTGACACAGTGTTCTCCCATACTAACAGGGACTTGATGAAAAACGTAAAAATGACCTCTCACTTGCTTTAGTGCTCTTGGGAGATGGTGGTCTTTGGTGTGTATAAATACTCCAAAATTACCATCTCCTATAAGGGTCTGAGCGGTGGTGCAGTGGGTTAAAGGCGTACCTGTTATGCCAGTTGCTGGAAGGCTTCTGTGCTGGCTTGGGTTCGAGTCTCTTGGTAGGAAAGTGTTCTAAAGTTGTATAACTTCACTCTCGTGTTTAGGAGAGTTGTGCATCAAGAATAGACACAGTGTTCTCCCATATTAACAGGGACTTGATGAAAAACGTAAAAATGACCCCTCACTTTCTCTAGTGCTCTTGGGAGATGGTGGTCTTTGGTGTGTATATATACTCCGAAATTACCATCTCTTTTAAGGGTCTGAGCGGTGGTGCAGTGGGTTAAAAGCGTACCTGTTATGCCAGTTGCTGGAAGGCTTCTGTGCTGGCTAGGGTTCGAGTCTCCTGGTGGGAAAGTGTTCTAAAGTTGTATAACTTCACTCTCGTGTTTAGGAGAGTTGTGCATCAAGAATAGACACAGTGTTCTCCCATATTAACAGGGACTTGATGAAAAACGTAAAAATGACCCCTCACTTGCTCTAGTGCTCTTGGGAGATGGTGGTCTTTGGTGTGTATAAATATTCCGAAATTACCATCTCTTTTAAGGGTCTGAGCTGTGGTGCAGTGGGTTAAAGGCATACCTGGTCTGCCAGTTGCTGGAAGGCATCTGTGCTGGCTAGGGTTTGAGTCTCCTGGTGGGATAGTGTTCTAAAGTTGTATAACTTCACTCTCGTGTTTAGGAGAGTTGTGCATCAAGCATAGACACAGTGTTCTCCCATATTAACAGGGACTTGATGAAAAACGTAAAAATGACCACTCACTTGCTCTAGTGCTCTTGGGAGATGGTGGTCTTTGGTGTGTATAAATACTCCGAAATTACCATCTCTTTTAAGGGTCTGAGCGGTGGTGCAGTGGGTTAAAGGCGTCCCTGTTATGCCAGTTGCTGGAAGGCTTCTGTGCTGGCTAGGGTTCGAGTCTCCTGGTGGGAAAGTGTTCTAAAGTTGTATAACTTCACTCTCGTGTTTAGGAGAGTTGTGCATCAAGCATTGACACAGTGTTCTCCCATACTAACAGGGACTTGATGAAAAACGTAAAAATGACCTCTCACTTGCTCTAGTGCTCTTGGGAGATGGTGGTCTTTGGTGTGTATAAATACTCCGAAATTACCATCTCCTATAAGCGTCTGAGCGGTGGTGCAGTGGGTTAAAGGCGTACCTGTTATGCCAGTTGCTGGAAGGCTTCTGTGCTGGCTTGGGTTCGAGTCTCTTGGTAGGAAAGTGTTCTAAAGTTGTATAACTTCACTCTCGTGTTTAGGAGAGTTGTGCATCAAGAATAGACACAGTGTTCTCCCATAGTAACAGGGACTTGATGAAAAACGTAAAAATGACCCCTCACGTGCTCTAGTGCTCTTGGGAGATGGTGGTCTTTGGTATGTATAAATACTCTGAAATTACCATCTCTTTTAAGGGTCTGAGCATTGGTGCAGTGGGTTAAAGGCGTACCTGTTATGCCAGTTGCTGGAAGGCTTCTGTGCTGGCTAGGGTTCGAGTCTCCTGGTGGGAAAGTGTTCTAAAGTTGTATAACTTCACTCTCGTGTTTAGGAGAGTTGTGCATCAAGCATACACACAGTGTTCTCTTATATTAACAGGGACTTGATGAAAAACGTAAAAATGACCCCTCACTTGCTCTAGTGCTCTTGGGAGACGGTGGTCTTTGGTGTGTATAAATACTCTGAAATTACCATCTCTTATAAGGGTCTGAGTGGTGGTGCAGTGGGTTAAAGGCGTACCTGTTATGCCAGTTGCTGGAAGGCTTCTGTGCTGGCTAGGGTTCGAGTCTCCTGGTGGGAAAGTGTTCTAAAGTTGTATAACTTCACTCTCGTGTTTAGGAGAGTTGTGCATCAAGCATAGACACAGTGTTCTCCCATATTAACAGGGACTTGATGAAAAACGTAAAAATGACCCCTCACTTGCTCTAGTGCTCTTGGGAGATGGTGGTCTTTGGTGTGTATAAATACTCCGAAATTACCATCTCTTTTAAGGGTCTGAGCTGTGGTGCAGTGGGTTAAAGGCATACCTGGTCTGCCAGTTGCTGGAAGGCATCTGTGCTGGCTAGGGTTTGAGTATCCTGGTGGGATAGTGTTCTAAAGTTGTATAACTTCACTCTCGTGTTTAGGAGAGTTGTGCATCAAGCATAGACACAGTGTTCTCCCATATTAGCAGGGACTTGATGAAACACGTAAAAATGACCTCTCACTTGCTCTAGTGCTCTTGGGAGACGGTGGTCTTTGGTGTGTATAAATACTCCGAAATTACCATCTCTTCAGGGTCTGAGCGGTGGTGCAGTGGGTTAAAGGCGTAACTGTTATGCAAGTTGCAGGAATGCTTCTGTGCTGGCTTGGGTTCGAGTCTCCTGGTGGGAAAGTATTATAAAGTTGTAAACCTTCACTCTCGTGTTTAGGAGAATTGTGCATATAGCATAGACACAGTTTTCTCCCATATTAACAGGGACTTGATGAAAAACGTAAAAATGACCCCTCACTTTCTGTAGTGCTCCTGGGAGATGGTGGTCTTTGGTGTGTATATATACTCCGAAATTACCATCTCTTTTAAGGGTCTGAGCGGTGGTGCAGTGGGTTAAAGGCGTAACTGTTATGCCAGTTGCTGGAAGGCTTCTGTGCTGGCTAGGGTTCGAGTCTCCTGGTAGGAAAGTGTTCTAAAATTGTATAACTTCACTCTCGTGTTTAGGAGAGTTTTGCATCAAGCATAGACACAGTGCTCTCCCATATTAACAGGGACTTGATGAAAAACGTAAAAATGACCCCTCACGTGCTCTAGTGCTCTTGGGAGATGGTGGTCTTTGGTATGTATAAATACTCCAAAATTACCATCTCTTTTAAGGGTCTGAGCAGTGGAGCAGTGGGTTAAAGGCGTACCTGTTATGCCAGTTGCTGGAAGGCTTCTGTGCTGGCTAGGGTTCGAGTCTCCTGGTGGGAAAGTCTTCTAAAGTTGTATAACTTCACTCTCGTGTTTAGGAGAGTTGTGCATCAAGCATACACACAGTGTTCTCTTATATTAACAGGGACTTGATGAAAAACGTAAAAATGACCCCTCACTTGCTCTAGTGCTCTTGGGAGATGGTGGTCTTTGGTGTGTATAAATACTCCGAAATTACCATCTCTTATAAGGGTCTGAGCGGTGGTGCAGTGGGTTAAAGGCGTACCTGTTATGCCAGTTGCTGGAAGGCTTCTGTGCTGGCTAGGGTTCGAGTCTCCTGGTGGGAAAGTGTTCTAAAGTTGTATAACTTCACTCTCGTGTTTAAGAGAGTTGTGCATCAAGCATAGACACAGTGTTCTCCCATATTAGCAGGGACATGATGAAAAACGTAAAAATGACCTTTCACTTGCTCTAGTGCTCTTGGGAGACAGTGTTCTTTGGTGTGTATAAATACTCCGAAATTACCATCTCTTTTAAGGGTCTGAGCGGTGGTGCAGTGGGTTAAAGGCGTACCTGTTATGCCAGTTGCTAGAAGGCTTCTGTGCTGGCTAGGGTTCGAGTCTCCTGGTGGGAAAGTGTTCTAAAGGTGTATAACTTCACTCTCGTGTTTAGGAGAGTTGTGCATCAAGCATAGACACAGTGTTCTCCCATATTAACAGGGACTTGATGAAAAACGTAAAAAATGACGCCTCACTTTCTGTAGTGCTCTTGGGAGATGGTGGTCTTTGGTGTGTATATATACTCCGAAATTACCATCTCTTTTAAGGGTTTGAGCTGTGGTGCAGTGGGTTAAAGGCGTACCTGGTCTGCCAGTTGCTAGATGGCATCTGTGCTGGCTAGGGTTTTCGTCTCCTAGTGGGAAAGTGTTCTAAAGTTGTATAACTTCACTCTCGTGTTTAGGAGAGTTGTGCATCAAGCATAGACACAGTGTTCTCCCATATTAGCAGGGACATGATGAAAAACGTAAAAATGACCTCTCACTTGCTCTAGTGCTCTTGGGAGACGGTGGTCTTTGGTGTGTATAAATACTCCGAAATTACCATCTCTTTTAAGGGTCTGAGCTGTGGTGCAGTGGGTTAAAGGCGTACCTGTTATGCCAGTTGCTGGAAGGCTTCTGTGCTGGCTAGGGTTCGTGTCTCCTGGTGGGAAAGTGTTCTAAAGGTGTATAACTTCACTCTCGTGTTTAGGAGAGTTGTGCATCAAGCATAGACACAGTGTTCTCCCATATTAACAGGGACTTGATGAAAAACGTAAAAAATGACCCCTCACTTTCTGTAGTGCTCTTGGGAGATGGTGGTCTTTGGTGTGTATATATACTCCGAAATTACCATCTCTTTTAAGGGTCTGAGCGGTGGTGCAGTGGGTTAAAAGCGTACCTGTTATGCCAGTTGCTGGAAGGCTTCTGTGCTGGCTAGGGTTCGAGTCTCCTGATGGGAAAGTATTCTAAAGTTGTATAACTTCACTCTCGGGTTTAAGAGAGTTGTGCATCAAACATAGACACAGTGTTTTCCCAGTTTACACTCTCGTGTTTAGGAGAGTTGTGCATCAAGCATAGACACAGTGTTCTCCCATATTAACAGGAACTTGATGAAAAACGTAAAAATGACCCTTAACTTGCTCTAGTGCTCTTGGGAGAAGGTGGTCGTTGGTGTGTATAAAAACTCCGAAATTACCATCTCTTTTAAGGCTCTGAGTGGTGGTGCAGTGGGTTAAAGGCGTAAGTGTTATGCCAGTTGCTGGAAGGCTTCTTTGCTGGCTAGGGTTCGAGTCTCCTGGTGGGAAAGTGTTCTAAAGTTGTATAACTTCACTCTCGTGTTTAGGAGAGTTGTGCATCAAGCATTGACACAGTGTTCTCCCATACTAACAGGGACTTGATGAAAAACGTAAAAATGACCTCTCACTTGCTCTAGTGCTCTTGGGAGATGGTGGTCTTTGGTGTGTATAAATACTCCGAAATTACCATCTCCTATAAGGGTCTGAGCGGTGGTGCAGTGGGTTAAAGGCGTACCTGTTATGCCAGTTGCTGGAAGGCTTCTGTGCTGGCTTGGGTTCGAGTCTCTTGGTAGGAAAGTGTTCTAAATTTGTATAACTTCACTCTCGTGTTTAGGAGAGTTGTGCATCAAGAATAGACACAGTGTTCTCCCATAGTAACAGGGACTTGATGAAAAACGTAAAAATGACCCCTCACGTGCTCTAGTGCTCTTGGGAGATGGTGGTCTTTGGTATGTATAAATACTCTGAAATTACCATCTCTTTTAAGGGTCTGAGCATTGGTGCAGTGGGTTAAAGGCGTACCTGTTATGCCAGTTGCTGGAAGGCTTCTGTGCTGGCTAGGGTTCGAGTCTCCTGGTGGGAAAGTGTTCTAAAGTTGTATAACTTCACTCTCGTGTTTAGGAGAGTTGTGCATCAAGCATACACACAGTGTTCTCTTATATTAACAGGGACTTGATGAAAAACGTAAAAATGACCCCTCACTTGCTCTAGTGCTCTTGGGAGACGGTGGTCTTTGGTGTGTATAAATACTCTGAAATTACCATCTCTTATAAGGGTCTGAGCGGTGGTGCAGTGGGTTAAAGGCGTACCTGTTATGCCAGTTGCTGGAAGGCTTCTGTGCTGGCTAGGGTTCGAGTCTCCTGGTGGGAAAGTGTTCTAAAGTTGTATAACTTCACTCTCGTGTTTAGGAGAGTTGTGCATCAAGCATAGACACAGTGTTCTCCCATATTAACAGGGACTTGATGAAAAACGTAAAAATGACCCCTCACTTGCTCTAGTGCTCTTGGGAGATGGTGGTCTTTGGTGTGTATAAATACTCCGAAATTACCATCTCTTTTAAGGGTCTGAGCTGTGGTGCAGTGGGTTAAAGGCATACCTGGTCTGCCAGTTGCTGGAAGGCATCTGTGCTGGCTAGGGTTTGAGTATCCTGGTGGGATAGTGTTCTAAAGTTGTATAACTTCACTCTCGTGTTTAGGAGAGTTGTGCATCAAGCATTGACACAGTGTTCTCCCATATTAGCAGGGACTTGATGAAAAACGTAAAAATGACCTCTCACTTGCTCTAGTGCTCTTGGGAGACGGTGGTCTTTGGTGTGTATAAATACTCCGAAATTACCATCTCTTCAGGGTCTGAGCGGTGGTGCAGTGGGTTAAAGGCGTAACTGTTATGCAAGTTGCAGGAATGCTTCTGTGCTGGCTAGGGTTCGAGTCTCCTGGTGGGAAAGTATTATAAAGTTGTAAACCTTCACTCTCGTGTTTAGGAGAATTGTGCATTAAGCATAGACACAGTTTTCTCCCATATTAACAGGGACTTGATGAAAAACGTAAAAATGACCCCTCACTTTCTGTAGTGCTCCTGGGAGATGGTGGTCTTTGGTGTGTATATATACTCCGAAATTACCATCTCTTTTAAGGGTCTGAGCGGTGGTGCAGTGGGTTAAAGGCGTAACTGTTATGCCAGTTGCTGGAAGGCTTCTGTGCTGGCTAGGGTTCGAGTCTCCTGGTAGGAAAGTGTTCTAAAATTGTATAACTTCACTCTCGTGTTTAGGAGAGTTTTGCATCAAGCATAGACACAGTGTTCTCCCATATTAACAGGGACTTGATGAAAAACGTAAAAAATGACGCCTCACTTTCTGTAGTGCTCTTGGGAGATGGTGGTCTTTGGTGTGTATATATACTCCGAAATTACCATCTCTTTTAAGGGTTTGAGCTGTGGTGCAGTGGGTTAAAGGCGTACCTGGTCTGCCAGTTGCTAGATGGCATCTGTGCTGGCTAGGGTTTTCGTCTCCTAGTGGGAAAGTGTTCTAAAGTTGTATAACTTCACTCTCGTGTTTAGGAGAGTTGTGCATCAAGCATAGACACAGTGTTCTCCCATATTAGCAGGGACATGATGAAAAACGTAAAAATGACCTCTCACTTGCTCTAGTGCTCTTGGGAGACGGTGGTCTTTGGTGTGTATAAATACTCCGAAATTACCATCTCTTTTAAGGGTCTGAGCTGTGGTGCAGTGGGTTAAAGGCGTACCTGTTATGCCAGTTGCTGGAAGGCTTCTGTGCTGGCTAGGGTTCGAGTCTCCTGATGGGAAAGTATTCTAAAGTTGTATAACTTCACTCTCGGGTTTAAGAGAGTTGTGCATCAAACATAGACACAGTGTTTTCCCAGTTTACACTCTCGTGTTTAGGAGAGTTGTGCATCAAGCATAGACACAGTGTTCTCCCATATTAACAGGAACTTGATGAAAAACGTAAAAATGACCCTTAACTTGCTCTAGTGCTCTTGGGAGAAGGTGGTCGTTGGTGTGTATAAAAACTCCGAAATTACCATCTCTTTTAAGGCTCTGAGTGGTGGTGCAGTGGGTTAAAGGCGTAAGTGTTATGCCAGTTGCTGGAAGGCTTCTTTGCTGGCTAGGGTTCGAGTCTCCTGGTGGGAAAGTGTTCTAAAGTTGTATAACTTCACTCTCGTGTTTAGGAGAGTTGTGCATCAAGCATTGACACAGTGTTCTCCCATACTAACAGGGACTTGATGAAAAACGTAAAAATGACCTCTCACTTGCTCTAGTGCTCTTGGGAGATGGTGGTCTTTGGTGTGTATAAATACTCCGAAATTACCATCTCCTATAAGGGTCTGAGCGGTGGTGCAGTGGGTTAAAGGCGTACCTGTTATGCCAGTTGCTGGAAGGCTTCTGTGCTGGCTTGGGTTCGAGTCTCTTGGTAGGAAAGTGTTCTAAAGTTGTATAACTTCACTCTCGTGTTTAGGAGAGTTGTGCATCAAGAATAGACACAGTGTTCTCCCATAGTAACAGGGACTTGATGAAAAACGTAAAAATGACCCCTCACGTGCTCTAGTGCTCTTGGGAGATGGTGGTCTTTGGTATGTATAAATACTCTGAAATTACCATCTCTTTTAAGGGTCTGAGCATTGGTGCAGTGGGTTAAAGGCGTACCTGTTATGCCAGTTGCTGGAAGGCTTCTGTGCTGGCTAGGGTTCGAGTCTCCTGGTGGGAAAGTGTTCTAAAGTTGTATAACTTCACTCTCGTGTTTAGGAGAGTTGTGCATCAAGCATACACACAGTGTTCTCTTATATTAACAGGGACTTGATGAAAAACGTAAAAATGACCCCTCACTTGCTCTAGTGCTCTTGGGAGACGGTGGTCTTTGGTGTGTATAAATACTCTGAAATTACCATCTCTTTTAAGGGTCTGAGCTGTGGTGCAGTGGGTTAAAGGCATACCTGGTCTGCCAGTTGCTGGAAGGCATCTGTGCTGGCTAGGGTTTGAGTATCCTGGTGGGATAGTGTTCTAAAGTTGTATAACTTCACTCTCGTGTTTAGGAGAGTTGTGCATCAAGCATAGACACAGTGTTCTCCCATATTAGCAGGGACTTGATGAAAAACGTAAAAATGACCTCTCACTTGCTCTAGTGCTCTTGGGAGACGGTGGTCTTTGGTGTGTATAAATACTCCGAAATTACCATCTCTTCAGGGTCTGAGCGGTGGTGCAGTGGGTTAAAGGCGTAACTGTTATGCAAGTTGCAGGAATGCTTCTGTGCTGGCTAGGGTTCGAGTCTCCTGGTGGGAAAGTATTATAAAGTTGTAAACCTTCACTCTCGTGTTTAGGAGAATTGTGCATTAAGCATAGACACAGTTTTCTCCCATATTAACAGGGACTTGATGAAAAACGTAAAAATGACCCCTCACTTTCTGTAGTGCTCCTGGGAGATGGTGGTCTTTGGTGTGTATATATACTCCGAAATTACCATCTCTTTTAAGGGTCTGAGCGGTGGTGCAGTGGGTTAAAGGCGTAACTGTTATGCCAGTTGCTGGAAGGCTTCTGTGCTGGCTAGGGTTCGAGTCTCCTGGTAGGAAAGTGTTCTAAAATTGTATAACTTCACTCTCGTGTTTAGGAGAGTTTTGCATCAAGCATAGACACAGTGTTCTCCCATATTAACAGGGACTTGATGAAAAACGTAAAAATGACCCCTCACGTGCTCTAGTGCTCTTGGGAGATGGTGGTCTTTGGTATGTATAAATACTCCAAAATTACCATCTCTTTTAAGGGTCTGAGCAGTGGAGCAGTGGGTTAAAGGCGTACCTGTTATGCCAGTTGCTGGAAGGCTTCTGTGCTGGCTAGGGTTCGAGTCTCATGGTGGGAAAGTGTTCTAAAGTTGTATAACTTCACTCTCGTGTTTAGGAGAGTTGTGCATCAAGCATACACACAGTGTTCTCTTATATTAACAGGGACTTGATGAAAAACGTAAAAATGACCCCTCACTTGCTCTAGTGCTCTTGGAGATGGTGGTCTTTGGTGTGTATAAATACTCCGAAATTACCATCTCTTATAAGGGTCTGAGCGGTGGTGCAGTGGGTTAAAGGCGTACCTGTTATGCCAGTTGCTGGAAGGCTTCTGTGCTGGCTAGGGTTCGAGTCTCCTGGTGGGAAAGTGTTCTAAAGTTGTATAACTTCACTCTCGTGTTTAAGAGAGTTGTGCATCAAGCATAGACACAGTGTTCTCCCATATTAGCAGGGACATGATGAAAAACGTAAAAATGACCTTTCACTTGCTCTAGTGCTCTTGGGAGACAGTGTTCTTTGGTGTGTATAAATACTCCGAAATTACCATCTCTTTTAAGGGTCTGAGCGGTGGTGCAGTGGGTTAAAGGCGTACCTGTTATGCCAGTTGCTAGAAGGCTTCTGTGCTGGCTAGGGTTCGAGTCTCCTGGTGGGAAAGTGTTCTAAAGGTGTATAACTTCACTCTCGTGTTTAGGAGAGTTGTGCATCAAGCATAGACACAGTGTTCTCCCATATTAACAGGGACTTGATGAAAAACGTAAAAAATGACGCCTCACTTTCTGTAGTGCTCTTGGGAGATGGTGGTCTTTGGTGTGTATATATACTCCGAAATTACCATCTCTTTTAAGGGTTTGAGCTGTGGTGCAGTGGGTTAAAGGCGTACCTGGTCTGCCAGTTGCTAGATGGCATCTGTGCTGGCTAGGGTTTTCGTCTCCTAGTGGGAAAGTGTTCTAAAGTTGTATAACTTCACTCTCGTGTTTAGGAGAGTTGTGCATCAAGCATAGACACAGTGTTCTCCCATATTAGCAGGGACATGATAAAAAACGTAAAAATGACCTCTCACTTGCTCTAGTGCTCTTGGGAGACGGTGGTCTTTGGTGTGTATAAATACTCCGAAATTACCATCTCTTTTAAGGGTCTGAGCTGTGGTGCAGTGGGTTAAAGGCGTACCTGTTATGCCAGTTGCTGGAAGGCTTCTGTGCTGGCTAGGGTTCGAGTCTCCTGGTGGGAAAGTGTTCTAAAGGTGTATAACTTCACTCTCGTGTTTAGGAGAGTTGTGCATCAAGCATAGACACAGTGTTCTCCCATATTAACAGGGACTTGATGAAAAACGTAAAAAATGACCCCTCACTTTCAGTAGTGCTCTTGGGAGATGGTGGTCTTTGGTGTGTATATATACTCCGAAATTACCATCTCTTTTAAGGGTCTGAGCGGTGGTGCAGTGGGTTAAAAGCGTACCTGTTATGCCAGTTGCTGGAAGGCTTCTGTGCTGGCTAGGGTTCGAGTCTCCTGATGGGAAAGTATTCTAAAGTTGTATAACTTCACTCTCGTGTTTAAGAGAGTTGTGCATCAAACATAGACACAGTGTTTTCCCAGTTTACACTCTCGTGTTTAGGAGAGTTGTGCATCAAGCATAGACACAGTGTTCTCCCATATTAACAGGAACTTGATGAAAAACGTAAAAATGACCCTTAACTTGCTCTAGTGCTCTTGGGAGAAGGTGGTCGTTGGTGTGTATAAATACTCCAAAATTACCATCTCTTTTAAGGGTCTGAGCAGTGGAGCAGTGGGTTAAAGGCGTAAGTGTTATGCCAGTTGCTGGAAGGCTTCTGTGCTGGCTAGGGTTCGAGTCTCCTGGTGGGAAAGTCTTATAAAGTTGTATAACTTCACTCTCGTGTTTAGGAGAGTTGTGCATCAAGCATACACACAGTGTTCTCTTATATTAACAGGGACTTGATGAAAAACGTAAAAATGACCCCTCACTTGCTCTAGTGCTCTTGGGAGATGGTGGTCTTTGGTGTGTATAAATACTCCGAAATTACCATCTCTTATAAGGGTCTGAGCGGTGGTGCAGTGGGTTAAAGGCGTACCTGTTATGCCAGTTGCTGGAAGGCTTCTGTGCTGGCTAGGGTTCGAGTCTCCTGGTGGGAAAGTGTTCTAAAGTTGTATAACTTCACTCTCGTGTTTAAGAGAGTTGTGCATCAAGCATAGACACAGTGTTCTCCCATATTAGCAGGGACATGATGAAAAACGTAAAAATGACCTTTCACTTGCTCTAGTGCTCTTGGGAGACAGTGTTCTTTGGTGTGTATAAATACTCCGAAATTACCATCTCTTTTAAGGGTCTGAGCGGTGGTGCAGTGGGTAAAAGGCGTACCTGTTATGCCAGTTGCTAGAAGGCTTCTGTGCTGGCTAGGGTTCGAGTCTCCTGGTGGGAAAGTGTTCTAAAGGTGTATAACTTCACTCTCGTGTTTAGGAGAGTTGTGCATCAAGCATAGACACAGTGTTCTCCCATATTAACAGGGACTTGATGAAAAACGTAAAAAATGACGCCTCACTTTCTGTAGTGCTCTTGGGAGATGGTGGTCTTTGGTGTGTATATATACTCCGAAATTACCATCTCTTTTAAGGGTTTGAGCTGTGGTGCAGTGGGTTAAAAGCGTACCTGTTATGCCAGTTGCTGGAAGGCTTCTGTGCTGGCTAGGGTTCGAGTCTCCTGATGGGAAAGTATTCTAAAGTTGTATAACTTCACTCTCGTGTTTAAGAGAGTTGTGCATCAAACATAGACACAGTGTTTTCCCAGTTTACACTCTCGTGTTTAGGAGAGTTGTGCATCAAGCATAGACACAGTGTTCTCCCATACTAACAGGGACTTGATGAAAAACGAAAAAATGACCTCTCACTTGCTCTAGTGCTCTTGGGAGATGGTGGTCTTTGGTGTGTATAAATACTCCGAAATTATCATCTCTTTTTCGGGTCTGAGCGGTTGTGCAGTGGGTTAAAGGCATACCTGTTATGCCAGTTGCTGGAAGGCTTCTGTGCTGGCTAGGGTTCGAGTCTCCTGGTGAGAAAGTGTTCTAAAGTTGTATAACTTCACTCTCGTGTTTAGGAGAGTTGTGCATCAAGCATAGACACAGTGTTCTCCCATATTAACAGGGACTTGATGAAAAACGTAAAAATGACCCCTCACTTGCTCTAGTGCTCTTGGGAGATGGTGGTCTTTGGTGTGTATAAATACTCCGAAATTACCATCTCTTTTAAGGGTCTGAGCTGTGGTGCAGTGGGTTAAAGGCGTACCTGGTCTGCCAGATGCTGGAAGGCTTCTGTGCTGGCTAGGGTTTGAGTCTCCTGGTGGGAAAGTGTACTAAATGGTACAACTTGACTCTCGTGTTTAGGAGAGTTGTGCATCAAGCATAGACACAGTGTTCTTCCATATTAACAGGGACATGATGAAAAACGTAAAAATGACCCCTCACTTGCTCTAGTGCTTTTGGGAGATGGTGGTCTTTGGTGCGTATAAATACTCCGAAATTACCATCTCTTTTAAGGGTCTGAGTGGTGGTGCAGTGGGTTAAAGGCGTACCTGTTATGCCAGTTGCTGGAAGGCTTCTGTGCTGGCTAGGGTTATAGTCTCCTGGTGGGAAAGTGTTCTAAAGTTGTATAACTTAACTCTCGTGTTTAGGAGAATTGTGCATTAAGCATAGACACAGTGTTCTCCCATATTAACAGGGACTTGATGAAAAACGTAAAAATGACCCCTCACTTGCTCGAGTGCTCTTGGGAGATGGTGGTCTTTGGTGTGTATAAATACTCCGATATTTCCATCTCTTTTAAGGGTCTGAGTGGTGGTGCAGTGGGTTAAAGGCTTAACTGTTATGCAAGTAGCTGGAAGGCTTCTGTGCTGGCTAGGGTTCGAGTCTCCTGGTGGGAAAGTGTTCTAAAGTTGTATAACTTCAGTCTCGTGTTTTGGAGAATTGTGCATTAAGCATAGACACAGTGTTCTCTCATATTAACAGGGACTTGATGAAAAACGTAAAAATGACCCCTCACTTGCTCGAGTGCTCTTGGAAGATGGTGGTCTTTGGTGTGTATAAATACTCCGAAATTACCATCTCTTTTAAGGGTCTGAGCGGTGGTGCAGTGGGTTAAAGGCGTAACTGTTATGCAAGTAGCTGGAAGGCTTCTGTGCTAGCTAGGGTTCGAGTCTCCTGGTGGGAAAGTGTTCTAAAGTTGTATAACTTCACTCTCGTGTTTAGGAGAATTGTGCATTAAGCATAGACACAATGTTCTCCCATATTAACAGGGACTTGATGAAAAACGTAAAAATGACCCCTCACTTGCTCTAGGGCTCTTGGGAGATGGTGGTCTTTGGTGTGTATAAATACTCTGAAATTACCATCTCTTTTAAGGGTCTGAGCGGTGGTGCAGTGGGTTAAAGGCGTACCTGTTATGCCAGTTGCTGGAAGGCTTCTGTGCTGGCTCAACCTGTCCTCTTAAAAAGAACTTCAACATTTGCCGTTTGACTCTACGGCTGTTTTTGGACGTTATTTTGTGTAAAACTACGTCTAATATCGGTTCCATGGACTATCTCTTGTTATACAATGAAATACCACACTCCTATTATTCTAGAGCTCACTGACTATGCTCTGATATTTGTTCTTCAAGTAAAAATATATATATTTTTGCCTTAATTAGGCCATAATCCAGAAAATTCCAGCCTATCGATCTTTATATTTAGGAAAACATCTAATAAATTTGGAAATGAATTTTTCGTTCGCCGACAGTTGCCTGTTACTATTTAACCCTCTATGCTTTAATGTCGCTGGTCATTGTGATTTTCCCAGGATTTATATAGGTTTCGTAGTAGCATTTAGTCAGACTACAGTAATTTAACTAATGGGAAACCTCTATAGTTGTCGTAAATTAATAATAATCATTTATCAAATAATAAATTAGCAAACATATGCAACATTTTATGTTACGACTTTTCGGGTAGGCCGTTCTGTTTGTTTACAACCCCAATGGTTCAAAATACACAATACTTTTAATATACAAGTGACTAAGTATGCTCTAATATATGGTCCTCAATGAAAATTATCGTTTTTTTTTGTTAATTTGTCCATAATGAATAAGATTCCTTACTGTTGATCTTTATATTAAGAAAAACATCTAAACAAATTGGTATTGTGTTTTCGTTCAGATAGTTTCCAGATACTATTTCCTAGTTATCAATTAATGTAGGTGGTTATTTTAATTCGCGGCTACCAGGGGCTTTCTCCCATTTTACAATATAAATGTACTCACTAACTATTCTCTGGTATCTGTTCTTCAAGTAAAATTACCTGTTTTTTTGTTTAATTAGTCCATAATTCATAAAATTCCTTCAGGTCGATCTTTATATTTAGGAAAACATCTAATCAATTTGGAATTTAATTTTTCGTTCACCTACAGTTACCAGCTACTATTTCATTGTTATATTTTATGTCGCTGGTCATTACAATTTTCCAAGAATTTAAACAGCTAAACAGCAAGTAGCATCTTGTTAGAGTACAGGAATTTACCTATGGAGAACCTCGATAGCTGCCGAAAATTATTAATGATT
>NC_091234.1:9272095-9284595 GCF_040958095.1 Procambarus clarkii
TTCCTTAAGTACTTTCATATATTAATACATCTTCAGAAGGAATAATTTTTCATATAAATTAAATTAAAAAAAAATCATTCCTCCATGGTCTGACACTCATATATATATATATATATATATATATATATATATATATATATATATATATATATATATATATATATATATATATATATATATATATATTGGTGTATACTGGCAGCAGGTTTTCTTTCAAACATGTTTCATTGAATATGACCGCATATTCTGTATTTATTATTTTCTGGTTTAGGGCTTCTATCCCTCTAACTATTTTCTTAGCATCAGGGCCTAATTGAAATAGGAGTTCTCCAAAACTCATTTTCGTACTTTTAAGGTGAAGAAAAGAAGTGATTTACTAAAGAGTGTATTACACTTATTTGTATAATTTGCACGACGTTTCGAACCTCCATGGTTCATTCTCAAGTGAACAGATGTTACAATACTAGTTGATTTTATACCCGCATTAGGTCAGGTGATGAAGGTGAAAACATGGGGGGATACATAAGGGATAAACATAGGGGCTGCAGAAGGCTTATTGGCCCATACGAGGCATCTCCTATCTAAACACAAAGATTAATCCAGTGTAATTGGCCTGTTATGTTGGACATTGTCTTCTGTGTTGGCATCGATATGTTCTTGTCTTGTCCTTACTCTCTTGTCGACGTCATACACAACCATAGGAATGATACTGGACAGAGTATACAGAGACGAGAGCACCCCCAAATTAGACATACCTGAGCCACACTTGAAAAGTCTTCTCGAAGCATGTACAAAGGAAGCCCCTTTCATCAGTCCACAAGGAGACATGTATTTACAAATAGACGGAGTAGCAATGGGCTCCCCCTTAGGAGTTTTATTTGCTAATTTTTATATGGGAACCATCGAAGATAGGGTCTTCAGTAGCAGACAAAAACCAACTGTATACTGCCGTTATGTAGATGACATATTCGTAATAGTAAAAGACTCAGATGAACTAATTGACCTAAAAAGACACCTAGAGAGAGAGTCAGTACTCCGATTTACACATGAAAATAGTGAAAATAACAGTCTGCCATTCTTGGATGTACTAATAACAAAAACAGGAACCTCTTTAAGCACCAACGTATATACCAAGCCCACCAACATAGGATTATGCCTGAACGGTAGAAGTGAGTGCCCCCAAAGATACAAAGCCAGTGTTCTCAATGCTTATATTCGTCGAGCGCTTACCCACTGCTCTGAATGGAGCAACGTGAGTAGAGAGTTTGAAAGAGTAACTCAGGTATTGGTGAACAACGGATATAGCAACGCGGAAATAAACGCTGCTATAAGAAGACACTTGGACCGTTGGTATAATTCAGAACCTAGAACAGAAACCACAACACCCCCAATAAAATTATATTACAAATCAACCATGCACAGTGAACATATAAAAGAGGAAAGAATAATGAAAGAAATAATCCGTAAAGGAGTAAAAAGCACTACTCCTAACCAAAACATAAACCTGATAATATTCTACAAAACCAAGAAGACTTCCGAACTCCTTATCAAAAACAGCCCGAAGCCGACGGAGAACCCTCTACAGCAGTCAAGCGTTGTATACATGTACACTTGCCCCCACGAAGGATGTAACCTTCAATGTAAGTACATAGGTATGACGTCGACCAAGCTGACGAGGCGTTTGACATGCCATCTTCAATCTGGTGCCCCTAGGAATCACATGAGACAAGCCCATGACATTACTCTAACAAGAGAAATGTTGAACAAGAATACTTGCATAATAGACAAAACCCAAGATTCAAGAAGATTACAAATTCTTGAGGCAATTCACATAAGAATAGAGCGACCTACCATGAACACCCAAATCACGGAACTATTTACTCTACCCACCATGAGAGTAAGGACAAGACAAGAACATATCGATGCCAACACAGAAGACAATGTCCAACATAACAGGCCAATTACACTGGATTAATCTTTGTGTTTAGATAGGAGATGCCTCGTATGGGCCAATAAGCCTTCTGCAGCCCCTATGTTTATCCCTTATGTATCCCCCCATGTTTTCACCTTCATCACCTGACCTAATAAGAACATAAGAACAAAGGTAACTGCAGAAGGCCTATTGGCCCATACGAGGCAGCTCCTATTCTATAACCACCCAATCCCACTCATATACTTGTCCAACCCGTGCTTGAAACAATCGAGGGACCCCACCTCCACAATGTTACGCGGCAATTGGTTCCACAAATCAACAACCCTGTTACTGAACCAGTATTTACCCAAGTCTTTCCTAAATCTAAACTTATCCAATTTATATCCATTGTTTCGTGTTCTGTCCTGTGTTGATACTTTTAATACCCTATTAATATCCCCCCGGTTATGTCCATTCATCCACTTGTAAACCTCTATCATGTCACCCCTAACTCTTCGCCTTTCCAGTGAATGCAACTTAAGCTTTGTTAATCTTTCTTCATATGAAAGATTTTTAATTTGGGGAATTAACTTAGTCATCCTACGCTGGACACGTTCAAGTGAATTTATATCCATTCTATAATATGGCGACCAAAACTGAACTGCATAATCTAAATGGGGCCTAACTAGAGCAAGATATAGCTTGAGAACCACACCAGGTGTCTTGTTACTAACGCTGCGATTAATAAATCCAAGTGTCCGATTTGCCTTATTACGAACATTTATGCATTGATCCTTTTGTTTTAAATTCTTACTAATCATAACTCCCAGATCCCTTTCGCAATCCGACTTCGCAATCACAACACCATCTAGCTCGTATCTTGTAACTCTATCATCTTTTATAATGATTTATAATGCGGGTATAAAATCAACTAGTATTGTAAGATCTGTTCACTTGAGAATGAACCATGGAGGTTCGAAACGTCGTGCAAATTATACAAATAAGTGTAATACACTCTTTAGTAAATCACTTCTTTTCTTCACCTTAAAAGTACGAAAATGAGTTTTGGAGAACTCCTATTTCAATTAGGCCCTGATGCTAAGAAAATAGTTAGAGGGATAGAAGCCCTAAACCAGAAAATAATAAATACAGAATATGCGGTCATATTCAATGAAACATATATATATATATATATATATATATATATATATATATATATATATATATATATATATATATATATATATATATATATATATATATATATATATATATATATATATAATGTGTGTGTGTGTGTACTCACCTAGTTGTGCTTGCGGTGGTTGAGCTCTGGCTCTTTGTCCCGTATGTATGTATTCATATATATATATATATATATATATATATATATATATCCCTATACTTGCATAAACCACAAGTGAAGATAAACAATCTTTGGACAACACCCACCAGTGGGACTCGAACCCAGAAAGCACAACTACCTTCCAGTAGCTGGCATAACTAGTATGCTTTAACCCACTACGCCATCAGACCTTACAAAAGAAGTAGATAGTTCGAGATATATATATCTCAAACATCTCTACCTCCCGAAGGCACCAGATGAGTGAGGGGTCAGTCTGCAATTTTCGTCAAGCCACTGTCAATGTGAGAGAACTCGTGTCCAGCTTATAAGCCTATACTTGCATAAACCACAAGTGAAGATAAACAATCTTTGGACAACACCCACCAGTGGGACTCGAACCCAGAAAGCACAACTACCTTCCAGTAGCTGGCATAACTAGTATGCTTTAACCCACTACGCCATCAGACCTTACAAAAGAAGTAGATAGTTCGAGATATATATATCTCAAACATCTCTACCTCCCGAAGGCACCAGATGAGTGAGGGGTCAGTCTGCAATTTTCGTCAAGCCACTGTCAATGTGAGAGAACTCGTGTCCAGCTTATAAGCCTATACTTGCATAAACCACAAGTGAAGATAAACAATCTTTGGACAACACCCACCAGTGGGACTCGAACCCAGAAAGCACAACTACCTTCCAGTAGCTGGCATAACTAGTATGCTTTAACCCACTACGCCATCAGACCTTACAAAAGAAGTAGATAGTTCGAGATATATATATCTCAAACATCTCTACCTCCCGAAGGCACCAGATGAGTGAGGGGTCAGTCTGCAATTTTCGTCAAGCCACTGTCAATGTGAGAGAACTCGTGTCCAGCTTATAAGCCTATACTTGCATAAACCACAAGTGAAGATAAACAATCTTTGGACAACACCCACCAGTGGGACTCGAACCCAGAAAGCACAACTACCTTCCAGTAGCTGGCATAACTAGTATGCTTTAACCCACTACGCCATCAGACCTTACAAAAGAAGTAGATAGTTCGAGATATATATATCTCAAACATCTCTACCTCCCGAAGGCACCAGATGAGTGAGGGGTCAGTCTGCAATTTTCGTCAAGCCACTGTCAATGTGAGAGAACTCGTGTCCAGCTTATAAGCCTATACTTGCATAAACCACAAGTGAAGATAAACAATCTTTGGACAACACCCACCAGTGGGACTCGAACCCAGAAAGCACAACTACCTTCCAGTAGCTGGCATAACTAGTATGCTTTAACCCACTACGCCATCAGACCTTACAAAAGAAGTAGATAGTTCGAGATATATATATCTCAAACATCTCTACCTCCCGAAGGCACCAGATGAGTGAGGGGTCAGTCTGCAATTTTCGTCAAGCCACTGTCAATGTGAGAGAACTCGTGTCCAGCTTATAAGCCTATACTTGCATAAACCACAAGTGAAGATAAACATTCTTTGGACAACACCCACCAGTGGGACTCGAACCCAGAAAGCACAACTACCTTCCAGTAGCTGGCATAACTAGTATGCTTTAACCCACTACGCCATCAGACCTTACAAAAGAAGTAGATAGTTCGAGATATATATATCTCAAACATCTCTACCTCCCGAAGGCACCAGATGAGTGAGGGGTCAGTCTGCAATTTTCGTCAAGCCACTGTCAATGTGAGAGAACTCGTGTCCAGCTTATAAGCCTATACTTGCATAAACCACAAGTGAAGATAAACAATCTTTGGACAACACCCACCAGTGGGACTCGAACCCAGAAAGCACAACTACCTTCCAGTAGCTGGCATAACTAGTATGCTTTAACCCACTACGCCATCAGACCTTACAAAAGAAGTAGATAGTTCGAGATATATATATCTCAAACATCTCTACCTCCCGAAGGCACCAGATGAGTGAGGGGTCAGTCTGCAATTTTCGTCAAGCCACTGTCAATGTGAGAGAACTCGTGTCCAGCTTATAAGCCTATACTTGCATAAACCACAAGTGAAGATAAACAATCTTTGGACAACACCCACCAGTGGGACTCGAACCCAGAAAGCACAACTACCTTCCAGTAGCTGGCATAACTAGTATGCTTTAACCCACTACGCCATCAGACCTTACAAAAGAAGTAGATAGTTCGAGATATATATATCTCAAACATCTCTACCTCCCGAAGGCACCAGATGAGTGAGGGGTCAGTCTGCAATTTTCGTCAAGCCACTGTCAATGTGAGAGAACTCGTGTCCAGCTTATAAGCCTATACTTGCATAAACCACAAGTGAAGATAAACAATCTTTGGACAACACCCACCAGTGGGACTCGAACCCAGAAAGCACAACTACCTTCCAGTAGCTGGAAGGTAGTCAATGTCTCACATTGACAGTGGCTTGACGAAAATTGCAGACTGACCCCTCACTCATCTGGTGCCTTCGGGAGGTAGAGATGTTTGAGATATATATATCTCGAACTATCTACTTCTTTTGTAAGGTCTGATGGCGTAGTGGGTTAAAGCATACTAGTTATGCCAGCTACTGGAAGGTAGTTGTGCTTTCTGGGTTCGAGTCCCACTGGTGGGTGTTGTCCAAAGATTGTTTATCTTCACTTGTGGTTTATGCAAGTATAGGCTTATAAGCTGGACACGAGTTCTCTCACATTGACAGTGGCTTGACGAAAATTGCAGACTGACCCCTCACTCATCTGGTGCCTTCGGGAGGTAGAGATGTTTGAGATATATATATCTCGAACTATCTACTTCTTTTGTAAGGTCTGATGGCGTAGTGGGTTAAAGCATACTAGTTATGCCAGCTACTGGAAGGTAGTTGTGCTTTCTGGGTTCGAGTCCCACTGGTGGGTGTTGTCCAAAGATTGTTTATCTTCACTTGTGGTTTATGCAAGTATAGGCTTATAAGCTGGACACGAGTTCTCTCACATTGACAGTGGCTTGACGAAAATTGCAGACTGACCCCTCACTCATCTGGTGCCTTCGGGAGGTAGAGATGTTTGAGATATATATATCTCGAACTATCTACTTCTTTTGTAAGGTCTGATGGCGTAGTGGGTTAAAGCATACTAGTTATGCCAGCTACTGGAAGGTAGTTGTGCTTTCTGGGTTCGAGTCCCACTGGTGGGTGTTGTCCAAAGATTGTTTATCTTCACTTGTGGTTTATGCAAGTATAGGCTTATAAGCTGGACACGAGTTCTCTCACATTGACAGTGGCTTGACGAAAATTGCAGACTGACCCCTCACTCATCTGGTGCCTTCGGGAGGTAGAGATGTTTGAGATATATATATCTCGAACTATCTACTTCTTTTGTAAGGTCTGATGGCGTAGTGGGTTAAAGCATACTAGTTATGCCAGCTACTGGAAGGTAGTTGTGCTTTCTGGGTTCGAGTCCCACTGGTGGGTGTTGTCCAAAGATTGTTTATCTTCACTTGTGGTTTATGCAAGTATAGGCTTATAAGCTGGACACGAGTTCTCTCACATTGACAGTGGCTTGACGAAAATTGCAGACTGACCCCTCACTCATCTGGTGCCTTCGGGAGGTAGAGATGTTTGAGATATATATATCTCGAACTATCTACTTCTTTTGTAAGGTCTGATGGCGTAGTGGGTTAAAGCATACTAGTTATGCCAGCTACTGGAAGGTAGTTGTGCTTTCTGGGTTCGAGTCCCACTGGTGGGTGTTGTCCAAAGATTGTTTATCTTCACTTGTGGTTTATGCAAGTATAGGCTTATAAGCTGGACACGAGTTCTCTCACATTGACAGTGGCTTGACGAAAATTGCAGACTGACCCCTCACTCATCTGGTGCCTTCGGGAGGTAGAGATGTTTGAGATATATATATCTCGAACTATCTACTTCTTTTGTAAGGTCTGATGGCGTAGTGGGTTAAAGCATACTAGTTATGCCAGCTACTGGAAGGTAGTTGTGCTTTCTGGGTTCGAGTCCCACTGGTGGGTGTTGTCCAAAGAATGTTTATCTTCACTTGTGGTTTATGCAAGTATAGGCTTATAAGCTGGACACGAGTTCTCTCACATTGACAGTGGCTTGACGAAAATTGCAGACTGACCCCTCACTCATCTGGTGCCTTCGGGAGGTAGAGATGTTTGAGATATATATATCTCGAACTATCTACTTCTTTTGTAAGGTCTGATGGCGTAGTGGGTTAAAGCATACTAGTTATGCCAGCTACTGGAAGGTAGTTGTGCTTTCTGGGTTCGAGTCCCACTGGTGGGTGTTGTCCAAAGATTGTTTATCTTCACTTGTGGTTTATGCAAGTATAGGCTTATAAGCTGGACACGAGTTCTCTCACATTGACAGTGGCTTGACGAAAATTGCAGACTGACCCCTCACTCATCTGGTGCCTTCGGGAGGTAGAGATGTTTGAGATATATATATCTCGAACTATCTACTTCTTTTGTAAGGTCTGATGGCGTAGTGGGTTAAAGCATACTAGTTATGCCAGCTACTGGAAGGTAGTTGTGCTTTCTGGGTTCGAGTCCCACTGGTGGGTGTTGTCCAAAGATTGTTTATCTTCACTTGTGGTTTATGCAAGTATAGGCTTATAAGCTGGACACGAGTTCTCTCACATTGACAGTGGCTTGACGAAAATTGCAGACTGACCCCTCACTCATCTGGTGCCTTCGGGAGGTAGAGATGTTTGAGATATATATATCTCGAACTATCTACTTCTTTTGTAAGGTCTGATGGCGTAGTGGGTTAAAGCATACTAGTTATGCCAGCTACTGGAAGGTAGTTGTGCTTTCTGGGTTCGAGTCCCACTGGTGGGTGTTGTCCAAAGATTGTTTATCTTCACTTGTGGTTTATGCAAGTATAGGCTTATAAGCTGGACACGAGTTCTCTCACATTGACAGTGGCTTGACGAAAATTGCAGACTGACCCCTCACTCATCTGGTGCCTTCGGGAGGTAGAGATGTTTGAGATATATATATCTCGAACTATCTACTTCTTTTGTAAGGTCTGATGGCGTAGTGGGTTAAAGCATACTAGTTATGCCAGCTACTGGAAGGTAGTTGTGCTTTCTGGGTTCGAGTCCCACTGGTGGGTGTTGTCCAAAGATTGTTTATCTTCACTTGTGGTTTATGCAAGTATAGGCTTATAAGCTGGACACGAGTTCTCTCACATTGACAGTGGCTTGACGAAAATTGCAGACTGACCCCTCACTCATCTGGTGCCTTCGGGAGGTAGAGATGTTTGAGATATATATATCTCGAACTATCTACTTCTTTTGTAAGGTCTGATGGCGTAGTGGGTTAAAGCATACTAGTTATGCCAGCTACTGGAAGGTAGTTGTGCTTTCTGGGTTCGAGTCCCACTGGTGGGTGTTGTCCAAAGATTGTTTATCTTCACTTGTGGTTTATGCAAGTATAGGCTTATAAGCTGGACACGAGTTCTCTCACATTGACAGTGGCTTGACGAAAATTGCAGACTGACCCCTCACTCATCTGGTGCCTTCGGGAGGTAGAGATGTTTGAGATATATATATCTCGAACTATCTACTTCTTTTGTAAGGTCTGATGGCGTAGTGGGTTAAAGCATACTAGTTATGCCAGCTACTGGAAGGTAGTTGTGCTTTCTGGGTTCGAGTCCCACTGGTGGGTGTTGTCCAAAGATTGTTTATCTTCACTTGTGGTTTATGCAAGTATAGGCTTATAAGCTGGACACGAGTTCTCTCACATTGACAGTGGCTTGACGAAAATTGCAGACTGACCCCTCACTCATCTGGTGCCTTCGGGAGGTAGAGATGTTTGAGATATATATATCTCGAACTATCTACTTCTTTTGTAAGGTCTGATGGCGTAGTGGGTTAAAGCATACTAGTTATGCCAGCTACTGGAAGGTAGTTGTGCTTTCTGGGTTCGAGTCCCACTGGTGGGTGTTGTCCAAAGATTGTTTGTCTTCACTTGTGGTTTATGCAAGTATAGGCTTATAAGCTGGACACGAGTTCTCTCACATTGACAGTGGCTTGACGAAAATTGCAGACTGACCCCTCACTCATCTGGTGCCTTCGGGAGGTAGAGATGTTTGAGATATATATATCTCGAACTATCTACTTCTTTTGTAAGGTCTGATGGCGTAGTGGGTTAAAGCATACTAGTTATGCCAGCTACTGGAAGGTAGTTGTGCTTTCTGGGTTCGAGTCCCACTGGTGGGTGTTGTCCAAAGATTGTTTATCTTCACTTGTGGTTTATGCAAGTATAGGCTTATAAGCTGGACACGAGTTCTCTCACATTGACAGTGGCTTGACGAAAATTGCAGACTGACCCCTCACTCATCTGGTGCCTTCGGGAGGTAGAGATGTTTGAGATATATATATCTCGAACTATCTACTTCTTTTGTAAGGTCTGATGGCGTAGTGGGTTAAAGCATACTAGTTATGCCAGCTACTGGAAGGTAGTTGTGCTTTCTGGGTTCGAGTCCCACTGGTGGGTGTTGTCCAAAGATTGTTTATCTTCACTTGTGGTTTATGCAAGTATAGGCTTATAAGCTGGACACGAGTTCTCTCACATTGACAGTGGCTTGACGAAAATTGCAGACTGACCCCTCACTCATCTGGTGCCTTCGGGAGGTAGAGATGTTTGAGATATATATATCTCGAACTATCTACTTCTTTTGTAAGGTCTGATGGCGTAGTGGGTTAAAGCATACTAGTTATGCCAGCTACTGGAAGGTAGTTGTGCTTTCTGGGTTCGAGTCCCACTGGTGGGTGTTGTCCAAAGATTGTTTATCTTCACTTGTGGTTTATGCAAGTATAGGCTTATAAGCTGGACACGAGTTCTCTCACATTGACAGTGGCTTGACGAAAATTGCAGACTGACCCCTCACTCATCTGGTGCCTTCGGGAGGTAGAGATGTTTGAGATATATATATCTCGAACTATCTACTTCTTTTGTAAGGTCTGATGGCGTAGTGGGTTAAAGCATACTAGTTATGCCAGCTACTGGAAGGTAGTTGTGCTTTCTGGGTTCGAGTCCCACTGGTGGGTGTTGTCCAAAGATTGTTTATCTTCACTTGTGGTTTATGCAAGTATAGGCTTATAAGCTGGACACGAGTTCTCTCACATTGACAGTGGCTTGACGAAAATTGCAGACTGACCCCTCACTCATCTGGTGCCTTCGGGAGGTAGAGATGTTTGAGATATATATATCTCGAACTATCTACTTCTTTTGTAAGGTCTGATGGCGTAGTGGGTTAAAGCATACTAGTTATGCCAGCTACTGGAAGGTAGTTGTGCTTTCTGGGTTCGAGTCCCACTGGTGGGTGTTGTCCAAAGATTGTTTATCTTCACTTGTGGTTTATGCAAGTATAGGCTTATAAGCTGGACACGAGTTCTCTCACATTGACAGTGGCTTGACGAAAATTGCAGACTGACCCCTCACTCATCTGGTGCCTTCGGGAGGTAGAGATGTTTGAGATATATATATCTCGAACTATCTACTTCTTTTGTAAGGTCTGATGGCGTAGTGGGTTAAAGCATACTAGTTATGCCAGCTACTGGAAGGTAGTTGTGCTTTCTGGGTTCGAGTCCCACTGGTGGGTGTTGTCCAAAGATTGTTTATCTTCACTTGTGGTTTATGCAAGTATAGGCTTATAAGCTGGACACGAGTTCTCTCACATTGACAGTGGCTTGACGAAAATTGCAGACTGACCCCTCACTCATCTGGTGCCTTCGGGAGGTAGAGATGTTTGAGATATATATATCTCGAACTATCTACTTCTTTTGTAAGGTCTGATGGCGTAGTGGGTTAAAGCATACTAGTTATGCCAGCTACTGGAAGGTAGTTGTGCTTTCTGGGTTCGAGTCCCACTGGTGGGTGTTGTCCAAAGATTGTTTATCTTCACTTGTGGTTTATGCAAGTATAGGCTTATAAGCTGGACACGAGTTCTCTCACATTGACAGTGGCTTGACGAAAATTGCAGACTGACCCCTCACTCATCTGGTGCCTTCGGGAGGTAGAGATGTTTGAGATATATATATCTCGAACTATCTACTTCTTTTGTAAGGTCTGATGGCGTAGTGGGTTAAAGCATACTAGTTATGCCAGCTACTGGAAGGTAGTTGTGCTTTCTGGGTTCGAGTCCCACTGGTGGGTGTTGTCCAAAGATTGTTTATCTTCACTTGTGGTTTATGCAAGTATAGGCTTATAAGCTGGACACGAGTTCTCTCACATTGACAGTGGCTTGACGAAAATTGCAGACTGACCCCTCACTCATCTGGTGCCTTCGGGAGGTAGAGATGTTTGAGATATATATATCTCGAACTATCTACTTCTTTTGTAAGGTCTGATGGCGTAGTGGGTTAAAGCATACTAGTTATGCCAGCTACTGGAAGGTAGTTGTGCTTTCTGGGTTCGAGTCCCACTGGTGGGTGTTGTCCAAAGATTGTTTATCTTCACTTGTGGTTTATGCAAGTATAGGCTTATAAGCTGGACACGAGTTCTCTCACATTGACAGTGGCTTGACGAAAATTGCAGACTGACCCCTCACTCATCTGGTGCCTTCGGGAGGTAGAGATGTTTGAGATATATATATCTCGAACTATCTACTTCTTTTGTAAGGTCTGATGGCGTAGTGGGTTAAAGCATACTAGTTATGCCAGCTACTGGAAGGTAGTTGTGCTTTCTGGGTTCGAGTCCCACTGGTGGGTGTTGTCCAAAGATTGTTTATCTTCACTTGTGGTTTATGCAAGTATAGGCTTATAAGCTGGACACGAGTTCTCTCACATTGACAGTGGCTTGACGAAAATTGCAGACTGACCCCTCACTCATCTGGTGCCTTCGGGAGGTAGAGATGTTTGAGATATATATATCTCGAACTATCTACTTCTTTTGTAAGGTCTGATGGCGTAGTGGGTTAAAGCATACTAGTTATGCCAGCTACTGGAAGGTAGTTGTGCTTTCTGGGTTCGAGTCCCACTGGTGGGTGTTGTCCAAAGATTGTTTATCTTCACTTGTGGTTTATGCAAGTATAGGCTTATAAGCTGGACACGAGTTCTCTCACATTGACAGTGGCTTGACGAAAATTGCAGACTGACCCCTCACTCATCTGGTGCCTTCGGGAGGTAGAGATGTTTGAGATATATATATCTCGAACTATCTACTTCTTTTGTAAGGTCTGATGGCGTAGTGGGTTAAAGCATACTAGTTATGCCAGCTACTGGAAGGTAGTTGTGCTTTCTGGGTTCGAGTCCCACTGGTGGGTGTTGTC
>NC_091234.1:9289595-9314595 GCF_040958095.1 Procambarus clarkii
TTTGGCATATATAATGCCTCTGACCTCTCCACATAGCTCTTGCCCTTTAGTTCTGGGGGCCACTTAGTAGCATGTCTTTGCACCTTTTCCAGTTTGTTGATGTGCTTCTTAAGATATGTGCACCACACAACCGCTGCATATTCTAGCCTTGGCCGAAGAAAACTCGTGAACAATTTCTTTAGTATTTCGCCATTCATGTATTTAAACGAAATTCTGAAGTTAGAAAGCGTGGCATAGGCTCCTCACACAACGTTCTTTATGTGGGCCTCAAGTGATAGTTTTCTATCTAGAATGAACCCTAGACCTCTTTCTTTTATCAGAATTATATAAAGATTTCTCACATAATTTGTAGGTTGTGTGGGATCTATGTTCTATTCCACATTCCATAACTCGGCATTTATTCACATTAAATTTCATTTGCCAAGTGGTGCTCCATATATTTATTTTGTCCAGGTTTTCTTGAAGGGCATGACAATCATCTAAATTTCTTATCCATCCCATTATCTTAGCATCATCAGCAAACATGTTTATATAATTCTGTATTCCAACTGGTAGATCATTTATGTAGACAATAAACATTACTGGTGCATGTACTGAGGTACTCCACTTGTGACACTTCTCCAGTCCGATTGCCTCTGATTACTGCCCTCATTTTTCTATCAGTCAGAAAATTTTTCATCCATGTTAGAAGCTTACCTGTCACCCATCCAAAATTTTCTAGTTTTCAGAACAACCTCTTATGTGGAACTCTGTCGAAAGCCTTTTTTATGTCTAGATAGATGCAGTCGACCCAACTACCTTTTTCCTTTAAAATCTCTGTGGCTCAATCATAGAAATTCGATACTATAAAATGGCTCAATCATAGTAAATTCGATACACAGGATCTTCCAGATCGAAAACAATACTGTCTGTGTGATATTATATAATTTCTCTCCAGGTGTTCTACCCATTTAGTTTTTATTATTTTTTTTTCAATCTGTTCACTGTTACACTTGTCAATGATTCAGGTCTATAACTGACAGGGGTGGGGTCTTCCCTGTTGCCACTTTTGTAGATTGGAACTATGTTAGCCTTTTTCCACATGTTTGCTATGACTCCTGTACACAGGGATGCCTGAAAGATCAGGTCAAGTGGAAGGCTGAGCTCAGATGCACATTCTCTCAGAACCCATGGTGAAACTCCATCTGGACCAACTGCTTTGTTCTTACTTAGCTCCTTTAGCATATTTTCCACTTCATCTCTAGACACCTCTAAACGCTCTATGATGTTCTCAGAAATTCTTATTGTGTCTGGTTCTCTTAAGATTTCATTTTGTATAAACACACTTTGGAACTTTTGGTTTAATGTTTCACACATTGCATTATCATTTTCTGTGAATCTGTTTCCTATTTTCAACCTCTGGATATTATCCTTTACCTGCAATTTGTTGTTTATGAATTTGTAGAATAGGTCCAGTTCTGTTTTACATTTATCCATTATCCCTTTTTAAAAATTTCTTTCTGCCTCTCCCCTTACTGCTGTATAGTTGTTTCTCGCATCTTTGTATCGCTGGTATGATTGGGGGTTGGGCTTCTTTCTATATTGATGCCTGCTTGATGGGGTTCTGCTCTTCTACTCCCCAAGCCCGGCCCGAGGCCAGGCTCGACTTGTGAGAGTTTGGTCCACCAGGCTGTTGCTTGGAGCGGCCCGCAGGGCCACATACCCACCACAGCCCGGCTGATCCGGAACTTCTCTTAGAAAACAGTCCAGTTTTCTCCTGAAGATGTCCACGGTTGTTCCGGCAATATTTCTTATAGTCGCTGGGAGGACGTTGAACAACCGCGGACCTCTGATGTTTATACAGTGCTCTCTGATTGTGCCTGTGGCACCTCTGCTCTTCACTGGTTCAATCTTGCATTTTTTTCCATATCGTTCACTCCAGTACGTTGTTATTTTACTGTGTAGATTTGGGACCTGGCCCTCCAGTATCATCCATGTGTATATTATCTGGTATCTCTCTCGTCTCCTTTCCAGAGAGTACATTTGGAGAGCTTTGAGACGATCCCAATAATTTAGGTGTTTTATCTCGTCTATGCGTGCCGTATATGTTCTCTGTATTCCCTCTATTTCAGCAATCTCTCCTGCTCTGAAGGGGGAAGTGAATACTGAGCAGTACTCGAGACGGGACAACATAAATGACTTGAAGAGTACAACCATTGTGATGGGATCCCTGGATTTGAAAGTTCTCATAATCCATCCGATCATTTTTCTGGCTGACGCAATATTTGCTTGGTTATGCTCCCTAAACATTAGATCGTCGGACATCATTATTCCCAAATCCTTGACATGCTGTTTTTCTACTATGGGAAGATTCGATTGTGTTTTGTACCCTGTATTATGTTTTAGATCCTCATTTTTGCCATACCTGAAATTTATCACTGTTAAACATTATGTTATTTTCTGCTGCCCAATCGAAAACTTTGTTGACATCTGCTTGTAGTTTTTAAATGTCTTTCATTCCATTTTTGTGTCTTTTGGTCTGTGGCCCTCTCTCAATTTCTGTTGAACCAATCCTGTTTTCTGGCCCTGCATCTCTGTTTTGGTATGAATGTTTGTGTGCCTTCATTGTATATTTTGCAAAATTTGGCATACATTTAATTTACTTCCCTGTCTAGCAACAAGTCTGCCTAATTACTTATTAAAAATTTTTTGAAGTTCCCCATAGTGATCTCTCTCTCTTGAAATCAAGTTTATCAACTGTTTCAATGTCCCCATTTTCTGTGTGTGTGTGTTTGGAGGCTAAGCTTGCTGATACCATGTGTGTGTGTGTGTTTGGAGGCTAAGCTTGTTGATACCGTTTGTGTGTGTGTGTGTGTGTTTACAGGCTAAGCTTGCTGATACCATGTGTGTATTTGGAGGCTAAGCTTGCTGATACCATGTGTGTGTGTGTGTTTGGAGGCTAAGCTTGCTGATACCATGTGTGTGTGTGTGTGTTTGGAGGCTACGTTTGCTGATACCATGTGTGTGTGTGTGTTTGGAGGCTAAGCTTGCTGATACCATGTGTGTGTGTGTGTTTGGAGGCTAAGCTTGCTGATACCATGTGTGCGTGTGTGTGTGTGTGTTTAGAGGCTAAGCTTGCTGATACCGTTTGTGTGTGTGTGTGTGTGTGTTTAGAGGCTAAGCTTGCTGATACCATGTGTGTATTTGGAGGCTAAGCTTGCTGATACCATGTGTGTGTGTGTGTGTTTGGAGGCTAAGCTTGCTGATACCATGTGTGTGTGTGTGTTTGGAGGCTAAGTTTGCTGACACCGTGTGTGTACTCACCTATTTTTACTCACCTGTTTAAATAATAATAGGGGTGTGTACCACCACTGGTGCAATTGTAGGGACCACAGCCTTGAAGAAAATAAAGAGTATTCAGAGAAGACCTTGTGGATTCTCACTGAACACTAATATTTTCTTCTCCTTACACCCCTCTTATTTTGTTTTTGCTGTATTCTATTATATATCATATAAATACATAGCCAAATGGCAATATTTATTATGTCTATACAAAAAGAAGACATCCACTTTATTTTTTTTCTCTCCTTTGTTTCTATGTGGATTTGGTTGTGACTAATGATTCTCCTCCTTTCCCATCAACAGGTCTTCCTCACTGGGCTTGCTCGGCTTTTGTGTTACTGTGAGGGTGCCATCATCGTTTACCCTTCAAGACTGACTCATGCTGGCATTGCATTTGTGGACTTCCCTTCACAGTAAACAGTCCTTCTCAATATCATGATTGTCCAGGGCAAGCAGGGTGTGACTGCCATCTTGGAGAAGCAGGGTCTTTTAATATGAAGAATCTTCCGTCTTCTCTACTTACGCCAGCTTGTGCCAGCCTTGCATTCTTGTTACTTCATGGCCCTTGGGCCTTTATTATTTATTTTACATAATAAATTTTTTTATTAATACCCGTGTTTCACAAGAGATCCTTAACATTTTAAGCACCAATTGTATTGACTAATGTACGTCTTGTAACCTTTAAGACATAAATAGACAAGACATAGATAAATGAGTGAATAATACTGAGTGACTAGGTTAGGGCGAGGAACATAGTACAGTGTCTGACTTTGGAAGAATGCCTACTGTTTTAGAAACCTTATTGCCATGATCATAATCGTTTGGGTTAAAAAGCATTTGTTGTCACTCCTACACTGTGGCTTGTTGAGCTTGAAACCTTTGCTCCTTGTTCGTGTTACATCTGACCTTTTGAAGAAATTGTATGAATCAATATCCTCCAAATTGTTCAGTATTTTATAGGTTTCGCTCTATTACCCTCTCATTTACATATATCTAAGCATATAGATTAGATATAGATTTAGATTAGATTTTTTATTCAGGTAAAGGTACATACATTGCAGATGAGTTACAAAGGGAAAGACAATGACTAGAGTTCACTAGCTCTATTGGAAGAGAAACGTCTGCAAGACAAGTGTGGGCAAAAATTCAGGTAGCAGCGGCTCACAACGACCCCCAACGGCTTCATTTTGTATCTTCTCCAACTTGCTCATCCTACCTCTACCAAAACAAGAAATGACAGGTGCAGCATAATTAATAAGAAATCTTACAGTACTCAAGTACATCATTCGTAGCACTTGGACTCCCACTCCTTTCCACAGCATGCCAAGGCCTTCAGAGGTTGTAATCTCTTCCGACATTGACTCAACAGTCTGTTCATCTCAGTTTCCAAACTCTCGTGGGTATATCCAACATATATGCCTAAATATTTATATATATTAACTCTCTATATTTTTACCGTTTATTTCCAATATAATGGGCCTCCGACTTCTACATTCAAACTTTAGTTTTGTCTTCATTAACCACTAGTCCCATGTGGTGACACTAGTTTCCGAAATTGTCCAACACTGTTTGAACCTTTGAAATATCTTTGCCCTGAAACAAAATATCATCGGCATATATGATTGGAGTTACCCAATTTGAGTATTTCTCAGATGCTATCTTATTCATTAGTACATTAAACAGGGTGAGACTCAACACTCCTTCCTGAGGTGTGCAGAGTTCTTGACCTTGATACCTTGAACCTTGAACCATACAACCTTGATACCACACCTGAGCCTTCCTTTCCTGAAGATAATCCCCTATCCAGCGCAATAATCTCCCTTCAACACCAAGACCAGCTAATTCATATAAAATAACCTCTTTGTTGGCTTTATCAAAAGCTCCTTATAAATCAATAAAAATTCTATAATAATCATTACCATTAGCTAGACATTTAATAATACAGTCAGAGGTACTTTTTCCTCTGAGGAACCCGAAAAATTATTAGACAGCTGATCACCTATTATATACAAAAGTTTATTTAAAATGATCCTCTCCATCATTTTACAAAAACACGAGGTTAAAGACACAGGTCTGTACTCTCCATTGGCTTTAGGGATAAGGATGATCATAGTTCTTTTTCATTTACTGGGAATTCTGCCCTCTTTATAACTAATATTAAAGAGGTCTAACAGCGGGCTTTTCGTCAAATTGGCAAGTTCATTAAGTATTTCATAAGTTACTCCATCCTCCCCAGGGGGCGGTAGATTTCCCAACTTTAATCGCCGTTATTAGTTCTTCTCTGGTAATACCTGTGCAAGTGACATCACCACTGTTACCTGTTGTAAGTATAAAATCCTTTCTTAGATCTTTCCAAGAATCAAACGACTCTCTCGTTACAGCGGGTAATTAAATGAACTAAGTTTGGCAGCTTCCGCCCATTTATTTACGAGACCTTTTGCAATTCCTTACGGGTCAGGATGTGCAACAAAATTATGTTTTTTACCCCTTATTTCATTTATGTCTTGCCAGATTTCCTTCAAGTTTGTTACTCCTAACTTTCTCTGCAAACTCCTGCCAATACTTGCTCCAAATTTCCTTTCTCTTCTCCGCACACTTTTATGGGGGGATGCTTTTCTATACCAGATGTTTTCCGGTTCAATGTTGCATTAAATACATCTACCTCCTTAATTAAATCTTAATAAAATGCTTCTGCCGAAACTGGCTTATAAGCATCATACCAAGACTTAATATGACCAACAAAACCCCTTAATTCTCCCTTATTAAACTTTAAGCTTTTCCTCTGAAGGCGGGCATACTTTTTATCTAGTTTGCCACGTACCACTTCGGTGGGTAGGCGTTTCCATGAGTTAATAACTCTGTGGGTGAAAAAGTATCTCCTGTAACTGGTAACTGGCTATTCAGACGAAGGACTTCGGGTAGATGTAGTTTACATGGACCTGAACAACGGTCGTAGTCTGCTGTCTGCTCTGTGTCGAGGCTGTAGCGTCTTGGGTCGATTAGAACTGTACACGCCGAGTGCTACATTCTTGACTGGAGATTGTACTGTGTGCTATTCGATTGATTGATGAAGATTAAGCCACCCAAGAGGTGACACGGGCATGAATACCCCGTAAGTGGTGGCCCTTTTGAGCCATTACCATTATCAAAAGATGATACTGGAGATCTGTGGAGGCGCAACTGCACCCTGCGTGACGGGAGATGGCTCCCGGACCAAATGGTGTGTGCTATTCTGATTTATTTATAAAGATTAAGCCACCCAAGAGGTGGCATGGGCATGAATAGCCCGTAATGTGCTATTCTCAAGTCGTTTGCTTATGTACGGTGACGACACCTCACAGTAAGATATAGATGGGTGGAAAACCGTTACCTGTAAATAGGGATAGGATTAATGCTTGTGTAATTAGTTATGCCATTATGATGATGAGATAATGGAGTATAAGGATTACTCGATCACTACATCACCTTCAACTATTACTAGGGGAACTATTCCATGGTCCAGCGATTTTCTGAAAAGGAGTTTCACTGGCAAGCATAGTGAATTAAGAGCATAAGAATAAAGGTAACTGCAGAAGGCCTATTGGCCCATACGAGGCAGCTCCTATATATAACCACCCAAACCCACTCATATACATGTCCAACCCACGCTTGAAACAATCGAGGGACCCCACCTCCACCACGTTACGCGGTAATTGGTTCCACAAATCAACAACCCTGTTGCCAAACCAGTATTTACCCAAGTCTTTCCTAAATTTAAACTTATCCAATTTATACCCATTGTTTTGTGTTCTGTCATGTGTTGATACTTTTAATACCCTACTAATATCCCCTTTGTTATGTCCATTAATCCACTTGTAAACCTCTGTCATATCACCCCTAACTCTTCGCTTTTCCAGTGAATGCAATTTAAGCTTTGTTAATCTTTCTTCATATAAAAGATTTCTATTTTGGGGAATTAACTTAGTCATCCTACTCTAGACACGTTCAAGTGAATTTATATCCATTCTATAATATGGCGACCAAAACTGAACTGCATAATGTAAATGGGGCCTAACCAGAGCAAGATATAGCTGAAGAACCACACCAGGTGTCTTGTTACTAACACTTCGATTAATAAATCCCAGTGTCCTATTTGCCTTATTACGAGCATTCATGCATTGATCCTTTTGTTTTAAATTCTTACTAATCATAACTCCCAGATCCCTTTCACAATCCGACTTCGCAATCTCAACACCATCTAGCTCGTATCTTGTAACTATCATCATTACCTAGTCTCAAAACTTTACATTTATCAGCATTAAACTGCATCTGTCAATCTTTTGACCATTTCAAAACCCTATTTAGATCAACTTGAAGTGATAGTGAGTCTTCTTCCGTGTTAATTTCCCTACCTATTTTTGTATCATCTACAAATTTGCAAATGTTGCTACTCAACATAAGAACACAAGAACACAAGAACAAAGGCAACTGCAGAAGGCCCACCGGCCCATACGAGGCAGCTCCTACCTACAACAACCCAATTAATTTGCCAGTTCCTTTACGACTTGGGACTTAAATCCATTTACACTTTGGGCTTCTGAGTCTTTTAGTTTGTCAATGCTCTTCCTGATTGTGTCGCGTGTAATTGGTATTTCTCTTAATTCATTCTCCTTACCTCCGACAAACATTTGTGTTGGTGATGGGATGTCATTCAAGCTTTCTAGTGTGAACACTGATGTTAGGTATTCATTGAGAGTGTTTGCCGCCCTCTTATCATACAACTTAAAATTGTTAGTCTCATCTTTTATGGGTCCTACGGAGTCAGTTCTTTGTTTGAGTTTTACTTCGTATATATTTGCCCGAAACGCTATGCGTATTAGTGGCTTTAGGTATTGTATTTTAAATTTTAAAATTTTGCCCCGAGGAGCGAGTTTATTGGGAGTACTTAGCTGTATCATTAGCAAGGTAATTAACTATAGGTTGCTGTGCTCCGTCCTTTAACAAATCCATTGACCCCTCCCCTAACCTGCCTATTTTGTGCAATAGTCGGTTTAGGATGATCCTTTCAAGCATCTTCCAAGTGCATTACATGAGGCTGATAGGTCTGTAATTGCCAGGGTCATTGGGACCATTATTGCATGTTTCCATTGTGTGGGCAACACTCCACATAGGAATAATTTGTTAAACAGGTGGAGTAGTGGATTGCCAGACACTTCACACAGTACATTGAGTATGTCGTAGATGACGCCATCTTCACCAGGTGCTGTACTTTTACCCTTTTTCATAGCCCCCTTTACTTCCTGGGCTGTGATTGGTTCCCCATACTCGTCACCACTAGATTGTGCTCTTGTTATCCTAATCCTTCTGTCATTATGTCGGAGGAGCTGTTCCCTGCTTACTTCTGCAGGGAGGGAGGAGGATAATGCTGCATCACTCCACCTGTGAACTAGTTCTTCAGCCTTACCCTGGGGGTCTTTGTGAGCCGCAGGCTGGGCTCTGCTCCCCTTAGCTATCTGAATTTTTGCCCACACTTGTCTTGAAGATGTTTCCCCTCCAATATAGCTAGTGAACTGAAGCCATTGTCTTTCCCTTTGTAACTAATCTGCAATGTATGTACCTTTTCCTGAATAAAAAATCTAATCTAAATCTATATCTAATCTATATGCTTAGATATATGCAAATGAGAGAGTAATAGAGCGAAACCTTTAAAATACTGAATAATTTGGAGTATATTGATTCATACAATTTCTTCAAAAGGTCAGATGTAACACGAACAAGGAGTAAAGGTTTCAAGGTCAACAAGCCACAATGTACGAGTGAAAACAGATGCTTTTTAACCCATAAGATTATGAACCCCATGAAACCGCCTCCCCGCCGAAGTCTTAATTGCTAAAATTCTGCTCTAGTTTTAAACTCCAGCTTGAAACAAATTATCAGGACAAATGTGGTTGTCACATATACATACTGTACTTAAAATATTTCCCCATTTTGCACCCGCAAGATAACGTACAATTATAAGGGTTGGCGAATGTTAATCTTTTTGTTTGCAAAAACTGTTCACTTTCGACAGTTAAGCAAATCCCAGCTGTGTCTGGGTACAAGTGACAGGATGAACGACCCAGCGGGTTTGCTTCCTGTTGGCGAGTGTTGTAAATGCTCCTATGATGGTGTGTCCACTCACAGGATGAGTGGCGCTGCCCAATATTGTCACCATGGTGACATGATGACAGTATTGGGCTCTTGATCTAGAGATCTTGATCACCACTACAATTCTGACCCATTGCCGTTAAGACACTTAGTGCCTTGGGTAAATGAGCTGGTAGTTTTTTGAAGGAGCTGGGTTACAAGCTAACTGAAACAACTAGAGACCCTACAGCCGCCAGCTATGCTTTCAGCGCCTTAGTGTGGCGATCCAGAGAGGAAAAGCTCACTGCATCCATGGTTCCAGCCTGCCATCTGAGGAGATAGAGGAACTCTACAACCTGTGATGAGTAGCCTTGTACAAAGCATGTAACCAATGTTGTAACCCCTTTTTGTGTAATGAAATATTAAAATAAAGTTGATATGTATACACACATACTAAAAGAATAGGGTGGTAGACATGATCAAAGTGTTCAGTGAGGATCCACAAGGTCTTCTCTGAGTACTCTTTATTTTCTTCTTCGAGGCTATAGATCCCTACACTTGCAAAAGAAGTGGTACCCCTTTTAGGTTTAATAAAAAATTATATATATATATATATATATATATATATATATATATATATATATATATATATATATATATATATATATATATATATATATATATATATAAATATATATTATTAAATATGACCGAAAAAGTAAGATTAATAATTCTAACACGAATTTTCTCAATCTTTCGTACATTACGCTTCACTGTTGGAGGTAAATCAAAAATCACTTCTCCAAAATTCATTTTTATTTCTAGTCTGACGCGACACGGGCGCGTTTCGTAAAACTTATTACATTTTCAAAGACTTCACAAATACACAACTGATTAGAACTTACGTATCTCTGATTTTATATCTACATTTGAGTGAGGTGGGAGGGGTGATGTGGCATTAACACAAGACAGAACAAGAGGGGATATTAATAGGGTATTAAAAGTATCAACACAAGACAGAACAGAAACAATGGGTATTGAATAGAAGTGTTTGTAGAAAGCCTATTGGTCCAATTTTCTTGATGCTTCTATATTGGAGCGGAGTCTTGAGGTGGGTAGAATATAGTTGTGCAATAATTGGCTGTTGATTGCGGGTGTTGACTTCTTGATGTGTAGTGCCTCGCAAACGTCAAGCCGCCTGCTATCGCTGTATCTATCGATGATTTCTGTGTTGTTTACTAGGATTTCTCTGGCGATGGTTTGGTTATGGGAAGAGATTATATGTTCCTTAATGGAGCCCTGTTGCTTATGCATCGTTAAACGCCTAGAAAGAGATGTTGTTGTCTTGCCTATATACTGGGTTTTTTGGAGCTTACAGTCCCCAAGTGGGCATTTGAAGGCATAGACGACGTTAGTCTCTTTTAAAGCGTTCTGTTTTGTGTCTGGAGAGTTTCTCATGAGTAGGCTGGCCGTTTTTCTGGTTTTATAGTAAATCGTCAGTTGTCGATTTACTATAAAACCAGAAAAACGGCCAGCCTACTCATGAGAAACTCTCCAGACACAAAACAGAACGCTTTAAAATAGACTAACGTCGTCTATGCCTTCAAATGCCCACTTGGGGACTGTAAGCTCCAAAAAACCCAGTATATAGGCAAGACAACAACATCTCTTTCTAGGCGTTTAACGATGCATAAGCAACAGGGCTCCATTAAGGAACATATAATCTCTTCCCATAACCAAACCATCGCCAGAGAAATCCTAGTAAACAACACAGAAATCATCGATAGATACAGCGATAGCAGGCGGCTTGACGTTTGCGAGGGACTACACATCAAGAAGTCAACACCAGCAATCAACAGCCAATTATTGCACAACTATATTCTACCCACCTCAAGACTCCGCTCCAATATAGAAGCATCAAGAAATATGGACCAATAGGCTTTCTACAAACACTTCTATTCAATACCCATTGTTTCTGTTCTGTCTTGTGTTGATACTTTTAATACCCTATTAATATCCCCTCTTGTTCTGTCTTGTGTTAATGCCACATCACCCCTCCCACCTCACTCAAATGTAGATATAAAATCAGAGATACGTAAGTTCTAATCAGTTGTGTATTTGTGACGTCTTTGAAAATGTAATAAGTTTTACGAAACGCGCCCGTGTCGCGTCAGACTAGAAATAAAAATGAATTTTCGAGAAGTGATTTTTGATTTACCTCCAACAGTGAAGCGTAATGTACGAAAGATTGAGAAAATTCGTGTTAGAATTATTAATCTTACTTTTTCGGTCATATTTAATAATATATGTCTACAGGAAAGACTGCTACCAAAATATACTAATATATATATATATATATATATATATATATATATATATATATATATATATATATATATATATATATATATATATATATATATTATATATATATATATTATATATATATATATATATACATATATATATTATATTATATTATTATATTACATTACATTATATTATATTATAATAATATTATATTATATACTTTTTCATTCTCGAATGCTCATCCGCTCCTGACGATCCTGCTGCCCCTCCAACTTTATCAGCTGCTCCTTGAGCCCACAACATCCCAAACATGATGTAACAACCCCAGAAGGCAGCTAAGTACCCAGTGACCTAAATGTGACCGAAATATTCGACAAAACCTAACCTTCTAGCTCATCTCGACCTCATTAGTGTTGCTCCCTGGAGGAAGCTAACCTGACGTTTGCTGCTGCCACATGAACGAGTCTACCCCATCTGCCTGCGTACATCTCTGCTGCTACCATGCAAAACAATTCTAAGCTCGGTAAGGCCGCAAAGAAAGATAGCACACCATCAGGATGAACCCAACCAGCCAAGCTAGCAACAGGAATAATGCGGCTGTCTCCCCCTTAATGGCTGCCGAGGGGGGGGGGGGGTACCGACCCTCCCTGCGTCAACAATAACAAACCTTCCCAGCTGATTGAAGCGTCGTCACTGACTCGAGCCTTGCAACAGTTATGTAACCATATGGAGCAACTTAAACGAGCTGCCTCCCCATGTTCTGACTTTAAGCGTCTCGCTGATAATCCATGGCTCAAATTATTGACTCAAATACATGATGACCAAAAGTCTATAATCCGATAGCAGTCGGACCTGATAATGAAGCTACAGAGTGATGCTTTGGCCATGCACAAGATTAACCAAGATCTGTCTACCAGAGTCGGCCAACTCGAACAGGAATTAAGCTCTCCTCAGATCTCGGTTACTAACTCTAAACCAGCAGAAACCTCTAAGAAGCAAGAAGAGATGTTACAAAAGTTAGAGAACCATTTTAACTCCCTACAACAGCAACACACTGCAACCCAAGACGAATCAGACCAACTTAAGCTCTTTGATTCTGTCATCATCTCATCACATGATTTTCCCCATGAAACTGACAGAGAAGACTGTACTGCCATCGTGATCCAGGAATTGCGTACTAAGTTGAATTATTCAATCGAAGCAAGTGACATCAAGTCAGCTTATAGAGTGGGTACCAAATCATCTGGTACAAACAACAGAAAGATACGTGTGAAGTTAGATAGCTGCTCCCGCAAGTCAGATCTTATCACTGCTGCAGTCGCTAGGAAATCCAATGTTTATGTGAACGAATGTCTAACCAGATTCAGACAAAATCTCTTATTTAAACTACGTGGAATCAGCAAAAGATCCACTGCTATTAAACATTGTTTTGTGCGCGATGGTAAAATAATAGCTAGGAAGACTGACTCTGGAAAAACTTATGTCATAACCACTGAGGCACACCACACTTCTTTCCTGGATAACTGTGGGATATCAGCTGAATAACCAGAACATAATTTGTAGTCTCACATACAACCAAAGTGTACTTAAGCTCTGTCGGAAAATCCGACACCATTTAATATATCATACAGATAATAGCTGTGTTGTATAAACAAGTTACCCATAGAAAACGTAACTTGTAGTGGAATTACCGTCTAAAGAAAACGGGATATCATCACCACATACTATTATAATTCACCAGCTATTTTGCTGGGAATTATTCTTAAATACATTAGTCTTTGGACTTTACCATCATAAAAACATCTTATATAAATTAACTTAATTATCAATATTAAAGTAGAGTAAATGTGACCCTTCTATCACTTATTGACATCTGGACAAGTAGGCCAGGCGTCAGTGGGGAAGGAGGGCAGCCATTGTTTATACGAGACCAGAGGCTCACACGGGAGCAAATTCAGCTCCTGTTAAATTTACTTGGACGTAGTGTTATGGAAACCAAAGGTGTACCATTGTCAACACGTTGTCTACAAATTCAAGTTAAGTGTCTATCCGAAACCCGTTTATCATTCATTTATGGCCATTAATGTCAGGATATAGGGTGACCCGGTTAGATCGCGAAATCGCCTCAAACTAAAGGTAATTAAGCCAGGTCTTCATGTTCCATGTACTGTATAGTGTTTTCTCTGATATAGCTTGTCATATATAGGATTCTGGCTTCACAGCTAGCGCACTTTTGACAGGTCAAGACGAGGAAGGAAGATTTGTGCACCAGTTACTGGGTGATATGGAAGCTACCTCAAAGAGGATAATTTGGTGTCTACACCCTAGTTATACCTGGTGGACTAACCTGCTGTACTATAAGATAAGGAACCTTTTCAATGTGTAGTTAATACTGTAGTTTGATTGGCTGCATATATATAAATATAAACCCCCCTAATGTGTAGAGGATCGATTTGTGAGATTAAGAGATTATTGCAGAAATACAGTCCACTTATCATTATACAAATTGCTATCGAAGTATACAAATTAACGTAAATATAAATTCTATATAAATTCATATAAATTAAATAAATATAAATCTCACAGGTCGGTTCCCACATTATTTGGTCATCTTCGAACCGGATGACGGATTATTTGATCCTTTGAACCCACATTTGGTCATCTTAGTACCGGATGAACCAGTTAACCAGTGGATTCATTAAATATACTAGTGCAGTGTGATTTAAACAAAGCCAGTCAAGACGGCAGCGTAGCCTCGAGGGAGCTCAGGAGCCTCCCTCAGCCGAGTTCAGCTTCGTCAGCGGTTTCATGCACACCCACAGATATTTGGTGGCGTGTTATTTCGTGAAATGACAGCGCTAATAGAAGCCAGCCAAATTAGTGACTGTGTCTTCGCGAGATTGTTCACGGATTTCGTGGTGTTACATTTCGCGAGAGATTATCCACGAATTTTGTGGACTTTATTTCGCGAGGTCACTAATAATATTTAATACTTCTAGATAATATTAGAAGTTTCATAGAGGCAATTAAGAGGCTATTATCAATAATTGTGTATATTATTTCTCCAAATAGAGAATTATTTAATATATATTGCACTAGTGTTCTCAATATAATATTTACTAATTGCCAACCCACAACAGGGTAGGATATTAACCATTGACTAGTTGAACTATTATCGTTCATCCTAGTCCCATTATTACCATAGTCAGTTGTACTATATTGATCAACCTAACACCATTAATGAATGGTCCAGACCCTATTTTGGGTGTAATTTTTATCAACTCGAATTGAGTTGTATATATAATAATTTACTTATGATCATTACACCTTTGAGTGATTAATTAGTGTCTCTACCATCCTAGGGTGATATAGAAGAGCTAACCTAAAGGTACTTCCAGTGACACTAGTTTATCACTCAAATCATTAGTGTGGATGATTGTATATATATAATGTGTATTAATTTTAAGTGCTAACCTCTAGTAGAGGTAGGATTATTGCCTAGTGAGTGCAGAATTTACCCTAGGCTACCATCAGTGCTTGTTCAGTATTATGAGCAGCCCAAGTACAAGCCCCACAAGGCTTCACCAACGAGCCAGTATGGATAATGCAGGGAGAATGAAAAGAACCCTTGCAGGTCTTAAAGGCCACTTAACAAGACAGATCAAGAAATGTGAAGATTTGTCACAACAATCTCAAGTTGATTATGCTGACCTGGAAAGCTATTATCAAGCAGCTGCAGGTAAATTTGAGCAAATCAAACGTCAAATAGCAACATATGTGGCTGAACTTGCCAACACTAATTTATCAGAAACAGAAATAGACGACATTATGGTTGATCTTGCGAATTATGAAGATCAGACTCAAGCCACATTACAGCCTTATGTCAAATTAATTGCCCAGAACAAGGCAACAGCAACAACAACAACAGTTGCATCTAATACGAGTCAAGCAGAAGCTCGACTCCCTCCAATTAATTTACCCACTTTCTCAGGAAAAGATGAGGAAGATTGGGACGAATTTTGGAACAAATTCGTTGACCTTGTAGACTCAAAACAATCTTTACCAAAGAGTAGTAAATTCTCTTATTTGCAAGGCCAATTATCAGGTGAGGCTAAAACAGTAGTATCCCATCTGAGATTAACTAATGACGGCTATGATCTGGCAGTAAAACTCCTCAAGGATAATTATGCTGATCCAGAAGTAAGAACATCACATTTAGTTCATGAGCTGTTGCATTTACCCCCACCGGAGGCTTCAGCTGATTCACTCCAAGTCTTCAAGCTGGAGGTAGAATCATTGATCAATGCCCTCAGCCTGACAGCAGATACAAACGGGGCTGAGTGGGTCTTGAAAATAATTGTCCAGGAGAAAATACCTAGGGACATATTGAGACAAATGAGTGCTCATTACAATAAAAGCATCTTATCCATGAATGAAATATCTGAAGGTTTAAAGTCAGTAGTTCATCAATTACGAACACATGACAAATTAAAACCACCAAGTAAATCCTCAGAAACCAATAATAGTAAACCACAGAGTACCAAAGGTACTCCAAATCAATCTAGACAATATAATTCAACAGCAAAGTGGAACAGTGGCAGTGTGGGCGTATATGCAGTGGGACCCTCCAAGCCTATAGTTACTGTGTCATCCAAGAACGTGACACCAAAGGGTACTGGAAGCTATGGAACATGTTTGTTCTGCAATGAGAAACATTCAATGTACCACTGCCCTAATTTTCCTGATAGTGACGCCCGTGTTGAGCGACTCAAAGATTTGCAACATTGCACGAGGTGCCTCAGGAAACATAACATCAACGACTGTGATACCCAATTACACACCTGTAATAGGTGTAACAAAGGTCAGCACCATGCAGCATTGTGCAGAGACACCAAAACAACGTCTCCAAACCCCAAGGTGGAAGATAGCATTCCCACCACAGTACAGTACTGCAAGGTGCAACAAACAAAGAGTGTCCATACGGCAAAGTCTAAAGGTAATACGACTTTGCCTACTGCCCAAATTACCATCCTGAATAAGAGGGCCAAGGTCCATACCCGTGGGTTGTTTGACCAAGGATCCCAGAGAACATATATCACTAAAAGGCTGGCAGATGAACTACAATTAAGGCCTGTAGCCCAGATGTCATTCAATATCTCAGGGTTTGTAACAGATGCAGGACCTCAAGTCTACCAGGTGGTACAACCATCAGTACGTTTAGGCAGGTACGTCTGTCGAGTACAAGCCATTGTGGTGGACAAAATACCAGTAGACCTACAAGTTCAAGGTCTGAGAGCAACAGCCAAATTCCTGAGAAATAGAGGAATAAAATTGGCAGATAATATTAAGTCTGATCACCTCACTGACTTCGGTCTCCTTGTAGGGACAGACTATTGTCATCGATTCATCGGTAGCCCTACTAAATATCAGGGTATAACCATGTTAAACTCTGCAGGAGGTAAATTACTCTCAGGCCCAGTATCAAGCCTGAGGAGACCTAAGCCTGCAGATAAACAATACCAATAGAAATCTAAATTTGTCAGCTGATTATATTTCTCCAGTAGCATTATACTAAGGAGATTACAGCTGACTATACCAACAGAGGTTGATGTTAGTATCATCATTTAAAGCTGGAGATGAGTTCATGAGGCTTCAGTGGCAAATCAGTGAACAGTAGCCTAAAACAGCTACAAGTCACTGCGACCAATGTCACTGAACCCACTGCAGTCTCAGAACCATACTTTACTTTAATGATGAGCTATTCAATCTTCTGAATCAATTAACTAAATTAAACCCCAATAAATCTGATAACTGATTTGATACATTTATTATTTAATCAAGATGTATTCCATGGGCCTCAGTGTTTATATATCAGTGACCAGTTACCTGAAGAAACTTCAAGTTATATCTAATGTCACTGATCTCACTGCAGTCCCTGAATCATACTTGACTGTAGTACTTGATCACATCCAGTCTTCTGGGTTAAATAATATGTAATAAGGCTTGAATATTAGCCTTTCAAGAGTTGACAGGGAAATGAAATCGCATTAGACGTCTAACCCCTGCAACTCTAGTACGGGACATCCGTCCTGTACGAACAGACGCACAAATGTGTGATTAATCTAATAATTCGAAGGAGGAGTATCGGTGTTCGTCTGTTCTAAAGAGGACTTCGACCCGTGAGCAGCCCCCTGGGGAATTATGTCGGAAAATCCGACACCATTTAATATATCATACAGATAATAGCTGTGTTGTATAAACAAGTTACCCATAGAAAACGTAACTTGTAGTGGAATTACCGTCTAAAGAAAACGGGATATCATCACCACATACTATTATAATTCACCAGCTATTTTGCTGGGAATTATTCTTAAATACATTAGTCTTTGGACTTTACCATCATAAAAACATCTTATATAAATTAACTTAATTATCAATATTAAAGTAGAGTAAATGTGACCCTTCTATCACTTATTGACATCTGGACAAGTAGGCCAGGCGTCAGTGGGGAAGGAGGGCAGCCATTGTTTATACGAGACCAGAGGCTCACACGGGAGCAAATTCAGCTCCTGTTAAATTTACTTGGACGTAGTGTTATGGAAACCAAAGGTGTACCATTGTCAACACGTTGTCTACAAATTCAAGTTAAGTGTCTATCCGAAACCCGTTTATCATTCATTTATGGCCATTAATGTCAGGATATAGGGTGACCCGGTTAGATCGCGAAATCGCCTCAAACTAAAGGTAATTAAGCCAGGTCTTCATGTTCCATGTACTGTATAGTGTTTTCTCTGATATAGCTTGTCATATATAGGATTCTGGCTTCACAGCTAGCGCACTTTTGACAGGTCAAGACGAGGAAGGAAGATTTGTGCACCAGTTACTGGGTGATATGGAAGCTACCTCAAAGAGGATAATTTGGTGTCTACACCCTAGTTATACCTGGTGGACTAACCTGCTGTACTATAAGATAAGGAACCTTTTCAATGTGTAGTTAATACTGTAGTTTGATTGGCTGCATATATATAAATATAAACCCCCCTAATGTGTAGAGGATCGATTTGTGAGATTAAGAGATTATTGCAGAAATACAGTCCACTTATCATTATACAAATTGCTATCGAAGTATACAAATTAACGTAAATATAAATTCTATATAAATTCATATAAATTAAATAAATATAAATCTCACAGGTCTGTTCCCACAAGCTCTGCCTTTCCTTTCCAAAGGTTTTTTTTTATTTATATTTATATTTTTTTTGTTTGTCATCTTTGCCTGTTTTTTTACTCTTAATTATTTGGTCTTAGTTAATCCCCTTTGTCATCTTTGCCTGTTTTTTTACTCTTAATTATTTGGTCTTAGTTAATCCCCTTGTCACTAAACCTAGGGCTTTTTATTACCCTGTTACTTAAAGTAACTTGGTATTTGTTTCTTGTAATCATTTATTGGAATTAATTAATAGTATAATTGTTTATATAAGCATCTACCTCAGTATCTTAGTAAAATCTTCCACATGAATATACTCTCACCCTGTTTATTTTTACACTTAGATTTATATTAGAGTAAATTTCAAGATTTAATTAGATTTACATGTCATCTTTTGTTTTCTTTTTTTTCTCTCGGAATTATCTATTTGAGCTCACTTTGTTTTCTTAGGTTCATACCAATTATAGGATTTTAATTAACCATTACTAAGCTAATTATCTTCATGATCATTTTACTTTATGATTATTATTTTTCTTATTATTTTTTATTTTACATTTATATTGTCAGTCTCTACTGATTTTTTGTTTTTTATTTTATGTAACTTCTGTGTTCTTCCTGGCTATCTATTGGATCTTTATTTTACTTCTAAATTGTTACTATTTTATTGTATTTGCTTTTATTCTTGTGTTTTTCTTTATCGTGTATCTTGTATCGTGATCCCTCTGCATCTCTATGCACACTGGTATTGATCCTGATCAAAATCTTCTGTCTCATATCTACACCAACCAGCACATTGATCATCATTATTGCAAGTATTTCACAGCACACCAGGCTAAAGACAAACTCCAAAATAGCACCTGTCTATCAGTTTACAACCAAAAGGTTAGATCACTTGGTAAACATTTTGACGATTTAAATGCATTACTCACAGCACTAGGTGCTAACTTATCGTTCATTATTTTAACAGAAACTTGGCTAAATAAAGACTATACCCAACTCTACAACTTAGCTGGTTATAAAGCCGTTCATAACTGTAGGCCTAATAAAAAAGGTGGTGGTACAGCTATATATTACCGAGGTACATTTATCTGCAACAGTGTTATTAGTGACAAAGATGACTACTGTGAATATACTTTTGCTCAGTTTACAATTAAATCCTCTAAATCCTCTTTGACTATTGGATCCATCTATAGATTTCCTAATACTAACATAGCTTCTTTCTCAGACAACCAAAGGAATCTTATTATAAACAACAATCTCAACAAAAACCACATCATTCTGGGAGGAGACTATAATATTGACCTGGGTCAACAAAATTGCTCTCAAGTTGACTATTTCCTTAACAGCATGAACTCCTGTATGCTAATCCCCACAATTACCAAACCTACCCGAGTCACTCAAACATCAGCCACTACCTTGGACCACATATGGACAAACATAACAGCTCCCCTTGTATCTGGTATAATCTACGACAGAACAACTGACCACTATCCTACCTTTCTCATAGCGAACATGGACATAACACCACCAAAAAGCAAGAAACTTTCATTTAGGCCACACAGTGAATCAGTTTTAGGCAATCTTACAGATGCACTTCACAATATTAACTGGGATTCTGAATTCAATAATACCCAGGATATAAATTCATTAGCTAACCTCATCCTCTCCAAAACTCTAAGCCTCTACAACCTTCATTGTCCCCTTCTTACCAAGCAAGTAACTGACAAAAGATTAAACAATCCATGGCTCACAAGTGGCATTCCCAACTCAATCAACAAGAAACATGAATATGAACAGAAACTTAGGATTGGCCTAGTTTCAAAGGAAGTAGCTAAAAGGTACTCATCAATGCTTACCAGTATCATAAGAAAGGCAAAACTTGCATATTATGTGAATAGATTCAATGAAGCAAAAGGCAACATGAAAAGCACTTGGAAAACAATCTCTAGTATCCTAGGAACTAAACAACACTCACATAACCAAATAAAACTCTACAAGGATGAGGATATACCGTCAACTGATTTAGAAATGGCAAATGAATTTAATAGTTTCTTTTCATCGGTTGGTGCCAATCTTGCTAGTAAAATCCCACAGACTCAGACACATATTAACACATATCTCTCAGGCAGCTATCCAAACTCTCTTCTCCTCTCACCAATCAGCCCGGCAGATGTTGTGTCCATCATACACTCTCTAAAAACCAAGGCAGGGAACACCAGTGAAATTCCGTCCATTGTGTACAAGAGAGCCTCCCATGCCCTTGCCCCACCCATAGCACTACTGTTCAACAAATCTATAGAGTGTCACACCTTCCCTCATATCCTCAAAAAAGCAAGAGTAACGCCAGTCCATAAAGGAGGCAATCCGGCGGACATAAACAATTATAGACCAATATCAAATCTACCCATTCTATCAAAAATATTTGAAAAAAATTATTTACAAACAGCTCTATTCCTACCTCGTAAAATTCGACATACTCAGCTCCTGCCAGTTTGGCTTCTGGTCCCAAAAGAGCACCAACGATGCAATCATTAGTCTCCTTGACGTTATCTACTCAGCCCTTGACAAAAATGAGTTTCCGATTGGACTCTTCATTGACCTAAGAAAAGCCATTGATACTGTTAATCACAACTACCTCTTACTTAAACTCCAGCATTATGGAATCCGAGGCCTTGCCCTTGACTACATCCGATCCTATCTTAGTGACAGACACCAATATGTAACCATCAATGATACAACTTCTTCCACTCTACCAATTACCGTTGGAGTACCACAGGGCAGTATCTTAGGACCTCTTCTATTTCTTATATATATAAACGATCTGCCTAATGTCTCTAATATTCTCAAACCCATATTGTTTGCTGACGATACTACCCTTATCTATTCAGACCTCAACCCACATACACTAAATAATGTTGTGAATAATGAATTAAAAAAGTCCACTTATGGATGTCAACGAACAAACTAACATTAAACATCGAAAAGACTTACTACATCTTATTTGGAAGCAAATCATCAAATGCAATTCAGCTACAGATAGACAACATTAACATCAGTAATAAAAATGATGGCAAGTTTCTTGGCCTATTCCTAGACAAGAGACTCAACTTCAGCACCCACATTCAACACATAACTAAGAAAGTCTCTAAGACAGTTGGTATACTCTCCAAAATCAGATATTATGTTCCTAACTCTGCTCTCCTCTCACTATATTATGCACTAATCTACCCCTATCTTAATTATGGTATCTGTGCATGGGGGTCTACCACTGCAAACCACCTTAAGCCCATCATCACGCAGCAAAAATCTGCTATAAGAATAATAACTAACTCTGCTTTCAGACAACACTCAGCTCGCTTGCTTAAATCCCTAAACTTGCTAAATATTAACTCCATCCACACATTCTCTTGTGTCAACTACATTTACAAAACCCTGTTCTTAAATGCAAACCATGCTCTGAAACTCTCCCTGGACAAATGTAATAGGACCCATTATCACCACACCAGAAATAAATATCTCTTTGATATCCCCAGGGTCAAACTTAATCTGTGTAAATACTCTATGCAAATTAAGGGACCTAGTCTATGGAACTCACTCCCTAGTGAATTGAAAAACTGTAAAACTTTTGCCTTATTTAAAAGCAAAACCAAAAAGTACCTAATTTCATCTTCTTAGTTTCCTACACTGAGCTTTAAATTTGCTCTGTACCTAGTGTTACCCAATCTCCTAATTTTTATGTAGTATCAAACAACCTTATCATTGTGTTCATTGCTGTCTTCTTTTATGTGATAGCCATATGCTGTATTGTGACTACCAATTTTTGTCAACTACCAATCAAGCTGTCATTGCAATCAATCTTATATTGTTTCTGCTGTATTGTGCCTACCAATTTTTGTCAACTACCATTCAAGCTGTCAGTGCAATCAATCTTAGCTACCTATGTGCTTTAATATACTGTACCTACAATTTTCTCTCATCTTTTTTTCATTCCATGTAACTTATCATTTTTTTGTCTATAAATTTTGCAAGTATTTACCTACTTAAAATTTTCTTAGATTAAGGACCTGCCCGAAATGCTGCGGGTACTAGTGGCTTTACAAGACTGTAATTACCATATTATGTATCCTCACATTCCCAATGTACCTTCTTGTATATGCATAAATAAATATATATACACTATACACACACACACACACACACACACATATATATATATATATATATATATATATATATATATATATATATTATTAAATATGACCGAAAAAGTAAGATTAATAATTCTAACACGAATTTTCTCAATCTTTCGTACATTACGCTTCACTGTTGGAGGTAAATAAAAAATCACTTCTCCAAAATTCATTTTTATTTCTAGTCTGACGCGACACGGGCGCGTTTCGTAAAACTTATTACATTTTCAAAGACTTCACAAATACACAACTGATTAGAACTTACGTCTCTCTGATATTATATCTACATTTGAGTGAGGTGGGAAGGATGATGTGGCATTAACACAAGACAGAACAGGGGATATTAATAGGGTATTAAAAGTATCAACACAAGACAGAACAGAAACAATGGGTATTGAATAGAAGTGTTTGTAGAAAGCCTATTGGTCCATATTTCTTGATGCTTCTATATTGGAGCGGAGTCTTGAGGTGGGTAGAATATAGTTGTGCAATAATTGGCTGTTGATTGCTGGTGTTGACTTCTTGATGTGTAGTGCCTCGCAAACGTCAAGCCGCCTGCTATCGCTGTATCTATCGATGATTTCTGTGTTGTTTACTAGGATTTCTCTGGCGATGGTTTGGTTATGGGAAGAGATTATATGTTCCTTAATGGAGCCCTGTTGCTTATGCATCGTTAAACGCCTAGAAAGAGATGTTGTTGTCTTGCCTATATACTGGGTTTTTTGGAGCTTACAGTCCCCAAGTGGGCATTTGAAGGCATAGACGACGTTAGTCTCTTTTAAAGCGTTCTGTTTTGTGTCTGGAGAGTTTCTCATGAGTAGGCTGGCCGTTTTTCTGGTTTTATAGTAAATCGTCAGTTGTATCCTCTGATTTTTGTCTGTAGGGATAACGTTTCTATTAACAATATCTTTCAGGACCCTTTCCTCCGTTTTATGAGCTGTGGAAAAGAAGTTCCTGTAAAATAGTCTAATAGGGGGTATAGGTGTTGTGTTAGTTGTCTCTTCAGAGGTTGCATGGCTTTTCACTTTCCTTCTTATGATGTCTTCGATGAAACCATTGGAGAAGCCGTTATTGACTAGAACCTGCCTTACCCTACAGAGTTCTTCGTCGACTTGCTTCCATTCTGAGCTGTGGCTGAGAGCACGGTCGACGTATGCGTTAACAACACTCCTCTTGTACCTGTCGGGGCAGTCGCTGTTGGCATTTAGGCACATTCCTATGTTTGTATCCTTAGTGTAGACTGCAGTGTGGAAACCTCCGCCCTTTTCCATGACTGTTACATCTAGAAAAGGCAGCTTCCCATCCTTTTCCGTCTCGTAAGTGAAACGCAGCACGGAACTCTGCTCAAATGCCTCCTTCAGCTCCTGCAGATGTCTGACATCAGGTACCTGTGTAAAAATGTCGTCAACATACCTGCAGTATATGGCCGGTTTCAAGTTCATGTCGACTAAGACTTTTTGCTCGATGGTACCCATGTAGAAGTTTGCAAACAGGACACCTAGGGGAGAACCCATGGCGACCCCATCTACTTGCTTATACATGTGCCCATCCGGGCTCAAGAAGCCCGGATGGGCACATGTAATATATGTCTACAGGAAAGACTGCTACCAAAATATACTAATATATATATATGTATATATATATATATATATATATATATATATATATATATATATATATATATATATATATATATATATATATATATATATATATATATATATATATATATATATATATATATATATATATATATATATATATTGAAGGGAGTACCACCTCTAGCTGGAAGAAGGGGGACCCATAGCCTCGGAGGAAACCACGCATAATGCATTAGAGGGAATGTTTAGATCCCCTCCAATACAGT
>NC_091234.1:9319595-9329595 GCF_040958095.1 Procambarus clarkii
CGAGTCGATCCTTGACGGTCCAGGAACGTTCCACAGGTCCTCAGGTGTCGTGGAGCCTTCGCGTCGTCGCCGTTCCGATACCTGAGATTCAGCTACCCCAATCCTTGTTCATCGATAGGCGCTGAGCTAATCACTATTTTCCCACACTCGCCCCTTCCATAAGGTGTTGCTCCTTGTCCTAGGCACGGTGTCGTCCTTCCAAAACCCTCAGTGGATGTGACCCGGTCACAGCTAGGCTTGCCCGCCATACCTTTTCAGGCCCTCAACGTCCAGCGTAGCCGCCCAGCGTCGTCGCCGAATACTTTCCAAGTTTGGCACTCTTTCGCTCAATAAACTTGGTTCCTTTTTGCTTCCCAGAAGCGCGGGGTCTCCAATACATCAGATGGGCTGCGATAGCCTGCACTAATCCACTAAGAAAGGCTTGTAGAGCCTCAAATCCCTAAGAGCTGACCGAGGTGCGTCCGCTCGCTTCCAAGGTAAAGTCAACTCTGACGTTGGCGCCGCCCAGGGCACTCGGTGACGTCACGGTGGGCCCTGATTGGTCGCCCGCGACCTAAGTCGGCCAATCCGCGATCGGCTAGTGTCCCTTCCAAAACGTCATATCTGCATTAAGGGATACTCTTTCATTTTATAACAGGGCACCAATTTCCCCTTACTTACAACTTATAATGTAACTTCCTTCCCTTAACTGGCAGCCGGTCTGGTCGCCACATATATCAATAGACTCCCTGAACCTCAGAGAATCAGTAGGGAGAGCTGATATGACTCTTTAAGCCAGCAAACGAAAGAAATAGGAGAGGGCACCGTAACAATATATATATGTATATATATGTATATATATATATATATATATATATATATATATATATATATATATATGATATATATGATATATATTTCAAATATATATAATCCACTAAGCCTTAATCCACTTGGATTAAGGCGTCTTGTACATACCAGTTGCGTTGCTTCTAGGAGTATGGGTTCGAGTCACTTCTGGGGTGTGAGTTTTCAGTTGCATATTGTCCTGGGGACCATTCAGGCTGGTTCGCATTTGTGTTCCTCACGTGTGCCCCTAAGAATGAGGTGATTTGGTAAAATGCTATGCCCAAGATTACTATCCGAGTGCCGGCGGTGGGGTGGTTCAAATAGCCTCGGCTATCACCTCATTTTGTCCGGTCGTGATGGTCAAGTGGATTAAGGCATCTTGTACATACCAGTTGCGTTGCTTCTGGGAGTATGGGTTCGAGTCACTTCTGGGGTGTGAGTTTTCAGTTGCATATTGTCCTGGGGACCATTCAGGCTTGTTTGCATTTGTGTTCCTCACGTGTGCCCCAAAGAATGAGGTGATTTGGTAAAATGCTATGCCCAAGATTACTATCCGAGTGCCGGCGGTGGGGTGGTTCAAATAGCCTCGGCTATCACCTCATTTTGTCCGGTCGTGATGGTCAAGTGGATTAAGGCGTCTTGTACATACCAGTTGCGTTGCTTCTGGGAGTATGGGTTCGAGTCACTTCTGGGGTGTGAGTTTTCAGTTGCATATTGTCCTGGGGACCATTCAGGCTTGTTCGCATTTGTGTTCCTCACGTGTGCCCCAAACAATGAGGTGATTTGGTAAAATGCTATGCCCAAGATTACTATCCGAGTGCCGGCGGTGGGGTGGTTCAAATAGCCTCGGCTATCACCTCATTTTGTCCGGTCGTGATGGTCAAGTGGATTAAGGCGTCTTGTACATACCAGTTGCGTTGCTTCTGGGAGTATGGGTTCGAGTCACTTCTGGGGTATGAGTTTTCAGTTGCATATTGTCCTGGGGACCATTCAGGCTTGTTCACATTTGTGTTCCTCACGTGTGCCCCAAAGAATGAGGTGATTTGGTAAAATGCTATGCCCAAGATTACTATCCGAGTGCCGGCGGTGGGGTGGTTCAAATAGCCTCGGCTATCACCTCATTTTGTCCGGTCGTGATGGTCAAGTGGATTAAGGCGTCTTGTACATACCAGTTGCGTTGCTTCTGGGAGTATGGGTTCGAGTCACTTCTGGGGTGTGAGTTTTCAGTTGCATATTGTCCTGGGGACCATTCAGGCTTGTTCGCATTTGTGTTCCTCACGTGTGCCCCAAAGAATGAGGTGATTTGGTAAAATGCTATGCCCAAGATTACTATCCGAGTGCCGGCGGTGGGGTGGTTCAAATAGCCTCGGCTATCACCTCATTTTGTCCGGTCGTGATGGTCAAGTGGATTAAGGCGTCTTGTACATACCAGGTGCGTTGCTTCTGGGAGTATGGGTTCGAGTCACTTCTGGGGTGTGAGTTTTCAGTTGCATATTGTCCTGGGGACCATTCAGGCTTGTTCGCATTTGTGTTCCTCACGTGTGCCCCAAAGAATGAGGTGATTTGGTAAAATGCTATGCCCAAGATTACTATCCGAGTGCCGGCGGTGGGGTGGTTCAAATAGCCTCGGCTATCACCTCATTTTGTCCGGTCGTGATGGTCAAGTGGATTAAGGCGTCTTGTACATACCAGTTGCGTTGCTTCTGGGAGTATGGGTTCGAGTCACTTCTGGGGTGTGAGTTTTCAGTTGCATATTGTCCTGGGGACCATTCAGGCTTGTTCGCATTTGTGTTCCTCACGTGTGCCCCAAAGAATGAGGTGATTTGGTAAAATGCTATGCCCAAGATTACTATCCGAGTGCCGGCGGTGGGGTGGTTCAAATAGCCTCGGCTATCACCTCATTTTGTCCGGTCGTGATGGTCAAGTGGATTAAGGCGTCTTGTACATACCAGTTGCGTTGCTTCTGGGAGTATGGGTTCGAGTCACTTCTGGGGTGTGAGTTTTCAGTTGCATATTGTCCTGGGGACCATTCAGGCTTGTTCGCATTTGTGTTCCTCACGTGTGCCCCAAAGAATGAGGTGATTTGGTAAAATGCTATGCCCAAGATTACTATCCGAGTGCCGGCGGTGGGGTGGTTCAAATAGCCTCGGCTATCACCTCATTTTGTCCGGTCGTGATGGTCAAGTGGATTAAGGCGTCTTGTACATACCAGTTGCGTTGCTTCTGGGAGTATGGGTTCGAGTCACTTCTGGGGTGTGAGTTTTCAGTTGCATATTGTCCTGGGGACCATTCAGGCTTGTTCGCATTTGTGTTCCTCATGTGTGCCCCAAAGAATGAGGTGATTTGGTAAAATGCTATGCCCAAGATTACTATCCGAGTGCCGGCGGTGGGGTGGTTCAAATAGCCTCGGCTATCACCTCATTTTGTCCGGTCGTGATGGTCAAGTGGATTAAGGCGTCTTGTACATACCAGTTGCGTTGCTTCTGGGAGTATGGGTTCGAGTCACTTCTGGGGTGTGAGTTTTCAGTTGCATATTGTCCTGGGGACCATTCAGGCTTGTTCGCATTTGGGTTCCTCACGTGTGCCCCAAAGAATGAGGTGATTTGGTAAAATGCTATGCCCAAGATTACTATCCGAGTGCCGGCGGTGGGGTGGTTCAAATAGCCTCGGCTATCACCTCATTTTGTCCGGTCGTGATGGTTAAGTGGATTAAGGCGTCTTGTACATACCAGTTGCGTTGCTTCTGGGAGTATGGGTTCAAGTCACTTCTGGGGTGTGAGTTTTCAGTTGCATATTGTCCTGGGGACCATTCAGGCTTGTTCGCATATATATATATATATATATATATATATATATATATATATATATATATATATATATATATATATATATATATATATATATTATTAAATATGACCGAAAAGGTAAAATTAATAATTATAACACGAAATTTCTCAATCTTTCGTACATTTCTTTTCACTGTTGGAGGTAATTCAAAAATCAATTCTCCAAAATTCATTTTTATTTCTAGTCTAACGCGACACGAGCGCGTTTCGTAAAACTTATTACATTTTCAAAGACTTTAGTTTACAAATACACAACTGAATAGAACTTAGACATCTCCGATTTTGTTTATATCTACATTTGAGTGAGGTGGATGCGGTGAGGTGGCATTAATAGGGTATTAATTTCATCAACACAAGACAGAACAAGAGGTGGCATTAATTGGGTATTAATTTCATCAACACAAGACAGAACACGAAACAATGGGTATTGAAATGGAAGTGATTGTAGAAAGCCTATTGGTCCATATTTCTTGATGCTTCTATATTGGAGCGGAGTCTTGAGGTGGGTAGAATATAGTTGTGCATTAATTGGCTGTTGATTGCTGGTGTTGACTTCTTAATGTGTAGTGCCTCGCAAACGTCAAGCCGCCTGCTATCACTGTATCTATCGATGATTTCTGTGTTGTTTACTAGGATTTCTCTGGCGATTGTGTGGTTGTGGGAAGAGATTATATGTTCCTTAATGGAGCCCTGTTGTTTATGCATCGTTAAACGCCTAGAAAGAGATGTTGTTGTCTTGCCTATATACTGGGTTTTTTGGAGCTTACAGTCCCCAAGTGGCCATTTGAAGGCATAGACGACGTTGGTCTCTTTTAAAGCGTTCTGCTTTGTGTCTGGAGAGTTTCTCATGAGTAGGCTGGCCGTTTTTCTGGTTTTATAGTAAATCGTCAGTTGTATCCTCTGATTTTTGTCTGTAGGGATAACGTTTCTATTAACAATATCTTTCAGGACCCTTTCCTCTGTTTTATGAGCTGTGGAAAAGAAGTTCCTGTAAAATAGTCTAATAGGGGGTATAGGTGTTGTGTTAGTTGTCTCTTCAGAGGTTGCATGGCGTTTCACTTTCCTTCTTATGATGTCTTCGACGAAACCATTGGAGAAGCCGTTGTTGACTAGGACCTGCCTTACCCTACAGAGTTCTTCGTCGACTTGCTTCCATTCTGAGCTGTGGCTTAGAGCACGGTCGACATATGCGTTAACAACACTCCTCTTCTACCTGTCTGGGCAGTCGCTGTTGGCATTTAGGCACATTCCTATGTTCGTTTCCTTAGTGTAGACTGCAGTGTGGAAACCTCCGCTCTTTTCCATGACTGTTACATCTAGAAAGGGCAGCTTCCCATCCTTTTCCATCTCGTAAGTGAAACGCAGCACGGAACTCTGCTCAAATGCCTCCTTCAGCTCCTGCAGATGTCTGACATCAGGTACCTGTGTAAAAATGTCGTCAACATACCTGCAGTATATGGCCGGTTTCAAGTTCATTGTCGACTAAGACTTTTTGCTCGATGGTACCCATGTAGAAGTTTGCAAACAGGACAACTAGGGGAGAACCCATGGCGACCCCATCTACTTGCTTATACATGTGCCCATCCGGGCTCAAGAAGGGTGCCTCTTTAGTACAAGCTTGAACAACTTTAGTACAACTGACGATTTTCTATAAAACCAGAAAAACGACCAGCCTACTCATGACAAACTCTCCAGACACAAAGCAGAACGCTTTAAAAGAGACCAACGTCGTCTATGCCTTCAAATGCCCTCTTGGGGACTGTAAGCTCCAAAAAACCCAATATATAGGCAAGACAACAACATCTCTTTCTAGGCGTTTAACGATGCATAAACAACAGGGCTCCATTAAGGAACATATAATCTCTTCCCACAACCAAACCATCGCCAGAGAAATCCTAGTAAACAACACAGAAATCATCGATAGATACAGCGATAGCAGGCAGCTTGACGTTTGCGAGGCACTACACATTAAGAAGTCAACACCAGCAATCAACAGCCAATTAATGCACAACTATATTCTACCCACCTCAAGACTCCGCTCCAATATAGAAGCATCAAGAAATATGGACCAATAGGCTTTCTACAATCACTTCCATTTCAATGCCCATTGTTTCGTGTACTGTCTTGTGTTGATGAAATTAATACCCTATTAATGCCACCTCTTGTTCTGTCTTGTGTTGATGAAATTAATACCCTATTAATGCCACCTCACCGCATCCACCTCACTCAAATGTAGATATAAACAAAATCGGAGATGTCTAAGTTCTATTCAGTTGTGTATTTGTAAGCTAAAGTCTTTGAAAATGTAATAAGTTTTACGAAACGCGCTCGTGTCGCGTCAGAGTAGAAATAAAAATGAATTTTGGAGAATTGATTTTTGAATTACCTCCAACAGTGAAAAGAAATGTACGAAAGATTGAGAAAATTCGTGTTAGAATTATTAATCTTACCTTTTCGGTCATATTTAATAATATATGTCTACAGGAAAGACTGCTACCAAAATATACTAATATTAAAGCGCACGACCCAGCAGCAAGGAATCAAGCCTTCACGATAAAATATCACCAGGATCGCCCTTTCTAGATGTAATATCGCCCTTTCTAGATGTAACAGTCATGGAAAAGAGCGGAGGTTTCCACACTGCAGTCTACACTAAGGAAACGAACATAGGAATGTGCCTAAATGCCAACAGCGACTGCCCAGACAGGTAGAAGAGGAGTGTTGTTAACGCATATGTCGACCGTGCTCTAAGCCACAGCTCAGAATGGAAGCAAGTCGACGAAGAACTCTGTAGGGTAAGGCAGGTCCTAGTCAACAACGGCTTCTCCAATGGTTTCGTCGAAGACATCATAAGAAGGAAAGTGAAACGCCATGCAACCTCTGAAGAGACAACTAACACAACACCTATACCCCCTATTAGACTATTTTACAGGAACTTCTTTTCCACAGCTCATAAAACAGAGGAAAGGGTCCTGAAAGATATTGTTAATAGAAACGTTATCCCTACAGACAAAAATCAGAGGATACAACTGACGATTTACTATAAAACCAGAAAAACGGCCAGCCTACTCATGAGAAACTCTCCAGACACAAAGCAGAACGCTTTAAAGGAGACCAACGTCGTCTATGCCTTCAAATGCCCACTTGGGGACTGAAAGCTCCAAAAAAACCAGTATAGGCGTTTAACGATGCATAAACAACAGGGCTCCATTAAGGAACATATAATCTCTTCCCACAACCAAACCATCGCCAGAGAAATCCTAGTAAACAACACAGAAATCATCGATAGATACAGCGATAGCAGGCGGCTTGACGTTTGCGAGGCACTACACATTAAGAAGTCAACACCAGCAATCAACAGCCAATTAATGCACAACTATATTCTACCCACCTCAAGACTCCGCTCCAATATAGAAGCATCAAGAAATATGGACCAATAGGCTTTCTACAATCACTTCCATTTCAATACCCATTGTTTCGTGTTCTGTCTTGTGTTGATGAAATTAATACCCTATTAATGCCACCTCTTGTTCTGTCTTGTGTTGATGAAATTAATACCCTATTAATGCCACCTCACCGCATCCACCTCACTCAAATGTATATATAAACAAAATCGGAGATGTCTAAGTTCTATTCAGTTGTGTATTTGTAAACTAGTCTTTGAAAATGTAATAAGTTTTACGAAACGCGCTCGTGTTGCGTCAGAGTAGAAATAAAAATGAATTATGGAGAATTGATTTTTGAATTACCTCCAACAGTGAAAAGAAATGTACGCAAGATTGAGAAAATTCGTGTTAGAATTATTAATCTTACCTTTTTGGTCATATTTAATAATATATGTCTACAGGAAAGACTGCTACCAAAATATACTAATATATATATATATATATATATATATATATATATATATATATATATATATATATATATATATATATATATATATATATGTATATATGTATATATGTATATATGTATATATGTATGTATATATATGTATATATATATGTATATATATGTATATATATATATATATATATATATATATACATATATATATATATATATATATATATATATATATATATATATATATATATATATATATGTATATATATATACATATATATACAAAATTAAATATATATATATATATATATATATATATATATATATATATATATATATATATATATATATATATATATATATATATATATACACATACACACATATATATATATACATATATATATATATATATATATATATATATATATATATATATATATATTTAATTTTGTATTATATATATAAATATATATATATATATATATATATATATATAGTTTTTATTAAACTTAAAAGGGGTATCACTTCTTGTGCAAGTGTAGGGATCCATAGCCTCGAAGAAGAAAATAAAGAGTACTCAGAGAAGACCTTGTGGATTCTCACTGAACACTTTAATCTTTTCCTCTCCTACCACCCTTATTATTTTTTTATTGCATTGCAATGCTATAGTTTACAGAGAACACACACACATATATACTGTATAACACATATAACACACACATATATACTGTATAACAATAGGTACCTGGGTGTTAGTCAGCTGTCAGGGGCTGCTTCCTGGGGGTGGAAGCCTGGTCGAGGACCGGGCCGTGAGGACAATAAAAAAGAACCCCGAAATCATCGCAAGATAACCTCAAGAAGATATCTTGTCTATCTATGTCTTAAAGGTTACGAGATGTACATTAGTCAATACAATTGGTGCATTAAATGTTAAGGATCTCTTGTGAAACACGGGTATTAATAAAGTTTTTTATTAGGTAAAATAAATAAAAAGGGCCCAAGGGCCATGAAGTAACAAGAATGCAAGGCTGGCACAAGCTGGCGTAAGTAGGGAAGACGGAAGATTCTTCATATTCGAAGACCCTGCTTCTCCAAGATGGCAGTCACACCCTGCTTGCCCTGGATAATCACCATATGGAGAAGGACTGTTTACTGTGAAGGGAAGTCCTCAAATGCAATGCCAGCATGAGTCAGTCTTGAAGGGTAAACGATGATGGCACCCTCACAGTAACACAAAAGCCGAGCAAGCACAGTGAGGAAGACCTGTTGATGGGAAAGAAGGAGAATTTTTAGTCATACATTTGTTTTATAAGACTCCAAAATATTACATTGATATAAATTTGTGAGAGTATTCTTAGCATTTTGAGCCATCTTGAATCCTCTCCGCACTAAGCAACTAACTACCAAAAGATTAAACAACCCCTGGCCCACAAGTGGCATACTGTACAACCCGTTCTCGCAAATTTAATAAGTTAATATTGACTTATTCAATATGTGCATAGGTGGCATACTTAACATAATAGTTTCCCTTGAAAAGCTTCATAGAAAACACCGACCTTACATAACCTACTTAGTATGTTATGATAAGCATCTTATTGCTTCGTAATTACAATTATTACCTAACCTATACCTATAATAGGTTAAGTAACAATTGTAATTACGAAGCTATAAGATGTTTATTTTAACATACTAAGTAGGTTAGGTAAGGCCGGTTCATTCTATGAAGCTTTTCAAGGGAAACTATTATGTTTAGTATGTCACCTATGCACGCAACTAATAAGTCAATATTGACTTATTAAATTTGCGAGAACGGGTTGTACTGTACGGTGCGCCAAACTGTGCCAAAGTGTTAATAAAAATATTACTGCAACAAGAAACACGAATATGAAAAAAATAAAAATAGAATTTGCCTAGTTACAAAACAAGAAGTTAAGAGATACTCACCAATGATTACCAATATAATACAAAGAGCCGAAGCTTCCTTTTATGAGAATAGATTTAAAGAATCAAAAGAAAATATGAACATTACATCTCTATCATCATTTATCTCTAACATCCTAGGGTCTAAACAACAATCACATACCAAGCAGATAAATCTCTTCAGAGATAGTTACACACTTGAAACAGACTTAGATATTGCAACTGATTTCAATAGCTTCTTTTCATGAATTTGTGCAAACCTTGGCAGAAAAATTCCAAAGACCCAAACACATGTTACTACATATCTCACAGGTAGCTAACACACTACTCCTTTTATCAGTCAGCCAGACAGACATTACATCCATAATTCAATTACTTAAACTCTAAGCTTGGAACATTAATGAAATAATGTCTATGATATATAAGAGTGCTGCCCTGCTCTTGCAACACCCATTCCTCTCTGCTATTCAACAAATCTCTAGTGTCCTACTTTTCCTGATATCCTTAAAAAATAACAGTGGTGCCAGTTTATACAGGAGGCAAGACAACTGATA